>NC_134483.1:55624262-55813119 GCF_040206685.1 Ascaphus truei | reverse complement strand
TCGGCTGCTATTGCGGGAATAGAGGTGTCTCCCGGTAAGCTATCCCCGACTGCGGGGTAGGTGTCCAGTCTTGATAGGCTAAGTCGGTTGAGGCCAGACCGCAGGCCGGGCGGGGTGGACGAGGAGCCTAGGCTCAGGGCTGCCGGCCAGCGAGGTTGCAGGCCACGGTCAGGGGAGTGATCTGGGCCCCCAGCCGCGGCACCTACTGTGGGTGTATACTCTCTCTGTGGGGTGGAAGTGGCTAATGGTGCAGGGGTGTCCACTTGGACTATGGGGCAGCATACCCCCGGGGCCTCGGGCAGCAGCAGTATACGGGGCAAGGCCTCGGGGCATATGTCTTGTTCAGTGGCATACAAGACCCGGCGCCAGGCCTGGTCGCGGTCGTAGAAATGGTCTTGCACTTGGGCATTGTCCAGGAGTGGGAGCTTTTGGACCTGCTCGGTCACAGTACCTAACGAGATCGTGGCGGGAACATGGCCCAGCGCGAAAACACGATTCAAGGGAATCCCGCGCCGCTGGGCCCACTTGCGCACCTCGAGCGCCGAGGGCACCGACATGATGTGGGTTGGTTGCACAAAATAGAGAAAAAAAATGGTCTAAGATCTCAGCAGCGCCTCCAAATGTAGCCCTTTTTGTGAACCCCTGCACAAAGGAACTACTAATGCTGTGTTTTACCTGTGGCTCCAGGAGCTCTAAGCCTCCGCTGTTGGGGAGCCTGGGGTCTTACCCTCTCTTATCATGGTGCAGCGCCTCCACTTACCCAGGATCCCCATTGTAGAGAATCTACCCTGAGTAAGAAACATAACAACTGTATTGTGCAACAAGCAACCTTTTACTATGACACTAACTAATACGATAATGCAGCGTACACATAACATGCATAGAACCCTTACACTTTATAATCAAACATTACACACTGTGGCTCGGCCACACCTTTATAGGGTTAATGTCCTGTACACAGGTGCTCTGCCACTCTCCCAAGGAGTATGTCCTGCAACTAGTAGTTGTATTGAATAGTTTACTGGCACACTAGTGCCCCCAATTAGTTAGTGGAGGCGGGATCAGCGCCTGGTGACCGGTGTAGGTGCACTTGATGACTGACAATACCTCCCGGTCACTGCGGTGACCACACCACTTCACAAAGGGTCCGTAGTGTTGCTCCAGCCTTGCGCCGGACACTCTGCTCTGCTGTGTGGTCTGTTCTCCAGACCAAGATGGCGTCCGCAACTCTTGCAAATGAACCAGCACTAATGGAGGCTTCCCTAAATGCTACGGCCGTCCCTACAAAAGCGGCACCCTACGGTGACAGGGGTTATACTCCTGGGGGCTGGGGAATGTATCTGTCCTAAGCGGAAGGGTCACTGACCCTCCGCTCGCACACACGAGGTTCCGCCACCTTCCTCCTTCTCTCTCTCTCACTCGTGTGTCCGCCCACACGCTTCCTGTCTCTTCCCTATCCAGAGTCTCACATCCTATTGGTCCCCAGCCTCAGCTGACTCCTCCACAGTTCACAGTTCAGAGTTCAACCCCCAAAGCCCCGCCGGATTGGTTGCCGTTCGCGCGCTTTCCTCGCGCATGCGCAGCCTTGCTATTCACACAGTGACCTTACTGGCAAAAGAACAGTATGGCGCTTCCTGCATTAGTAACAGCGTGGAACCCACACATATATGTACACATCCTTACACCTGTCTTCTGTGTTAGGGGGGGGTTCCGATGTC
This sequence comes from Ascaphus truei, assembly GCF_040206685.1. Lineage (NCBI taxonomy): Eukaryota > Metazoa > Chordata > Amphibia > Anura > Ascaphidae > Ascaphus > Ascaphus truei. The sequence goes on along the minus strand of NC_134483.1, from coordinate 55,811,401 downwards.
TTACGTGTGAAGCTTGAGTCAGATCTGGAAGAAAGCAGTATAGGTTATTTCGGTGTAGTATAGGGCAGTTAAGATATATAGGGTAAATAAGAGATCCAGAGTGTGAGAGTGTGTGGGGAAGAGAGAGAGAGAGAGTGTGTGGGGAAGAGAGAGAGAGAGAGTGTGTGGGGAAGAGAGAGAGAGAGAGAGAGAGTGTGTGGGGAAGAGAGAGAGAGAGAGAGAGAGTGTGTGGGAAGAGAGAGAGAGTGTCTGGGGAAGATAGAGAGAGAGAGTGTGTGGGGAAGAGAGAGAGAGTGTGTGTGTGGGGAAGAGAGAGAGAGTGTGGAAGAGAGATAGAGAGTGTGTGGGGGGAGAGAGAGAGTGTGTGTGGGGGGGAGAGAGAGAGAGTGTGAGTGGGGGAGAGAGAGTGTGTGTGGAAGAGAGAGAGAGAGTGTGTGTGGAAGAGAGGGAGAGTGTGGGGGGGAGAGAGAGAGGGAGAGTGTGGGGGGGAGAGAGAGGGAGAGTGTGGGGGGGAGAGAGAGAGTGTGGGGGGAGAGAGAGTGTGGGGGGGAGAGAGAGAGAGTGTGAGTGGGGGAGAGAGAGAGTGTGTGTGGAAGAGAGAGAGAGTGTGTGTGGAAGAGAGGGAGAGTGTGGGGGGGGAGAGAGAGAGGGAGAGTGTGGAAGAGAGAGAGAGAGAGTGTGTGTGGAAGAGAGGGAGAGTGTGGGGGGAGAGAGAGAGCGGGAGAGTGTGGGGGGGGGAGAGAGAGGGAGAGTGTGGGGGGGAGAGAGAGGGAGAGTGTGGGGGGGGAGAGAGAGTGTGGGGGGAGAGAGAGTGTGGGGGGGAGAGAGAGAGTGTGAGTGGGGGAGAGAGAGAGTGTGTGTTGAAGAGAGAGAGAGAGAGTGTGTGTGGAAGAGAGGGAGAGTGTGGGGGGGAGAGAGAGAGGGAGAGTGTGGGGGGAGAGAGAGAGGGAGAGTGTGGGGGGGGAGAGAGAGGGAGAGTGTGGGGGGGAGAGAGAGAGAGTGTGGGGGGGAGAGAGAGTGTGGGGGGGGAGAGAGAGTGGGGGGGGGGAGACACATAGGGGGTGACACACAGAGGGGGGAAAAGGTGGGTGACACACAGAGGGTGGGTAATACACAGAGAGAGAGGGTGGGTGACTGGCTGGGTGGGTGACTGGCTGGCTGGGTGACTGGCTGGCTGGGTGACTGGCTGGCTGTGTGGGTGACTGGCTGGCTGGGTGACTGGCGGCTGGGTGGGTGACTTGCTGGGTGGGTGACTGGGTGGGTGACTGGCTGGGTGACTGGCTGGGTGACTGGGTGGCTGGCTGGGTGACTGGCTGGGTGACTGGCTGGGTGGGTGACTGGCTGGGTGGCTGGGTGACTGGCTGGGTGACTGGGTGGCTGGCTGGGTGACTGGCTGGGTGACTGGCTGGGTGGATGACTGGCTGGGTGGGTGGCTGGGTGACTGGATGGGTGGGTGGGTGGGTGGCTGGCTGGGTGACTGGCTCGGTGGGTGGGTGACTGGCTGGGTGACTGGCTGGGTGGGTGGGTAACTGGCTAGTTGGGTGACTGGCTGGGTGGGTGACTGGCTGGGTGGGTGACTGGCTGGCAGGTGACTGCTGGCAGGTGACTGGCTGGGTGGGTGACTGGCTTGGTGGGTGACTGGCTGGGTGACTGGCTGGGTGGGTGACTGGCTGGGTGGGTGACTGGCTGGGTGGGTGACTGGCTGGGTGGGTGACTGGCTGGGTGGGGGGTGACTGACTGGGGGGGTTACTGACTGACTGGGGGGGTGACTGACTGACTGGGGGGTGACCGTCTGACTGGGGGGGTGACTGACTGACTGGGGGGGTGACTGACTGACTGGGGGGGTGACTGACTGGGGGGGGTGACTGACTGGCTGGGTGGGGTGACTGACTGGGGGGGTGACTGACTGACTGGGGGGGTGACTGTCTGACTGGGGGGGTGACTGACTGACTGGGGTGTGACTGACTGACTGGGGGGTGACTGACTGACTGGGGGGGGTGACTGACTGACTGGGGGGGGTGACTGACTGACTGGGGGGGGGGTGACTGACTGACTGAGGGGGGGTGACTGACTGACTGGGGGGGTGACTGACTGACTGGGGGTGACTGACTGGGGGGGTGACTGACTGACTGGGGGGGGTTACTGACTGGGGGGGTGACTGACTGACTGGGGGGGTGACTGACTGACTGGGGGGGTGACTGACTGACTGGGGGGGTGACTGACTGACTGGGGGAGTGACTGACTGATTGGGGGGGTGACTGACTGACTGGGGGGTGACTGACTGACTGGAGGTGTGACTGACTGGGGGGGGTGACTGACTGACTGGGGGGGGGGTGACTGACTGACTGGGGGGGGTGACTGACTGACTGGGGGGTGACTGACTGACTGGGGGGGGTGACTGACTGCGGGGGGGGTGAGTGACTGACTGGTGGGGGGTGACTGACTGGGGCGGTACCTCTGGTGTCACACACGTACTCCCATACACACATACACACACACTCCCATATATACACACACACACACACACACAAGCACACACCCATATATACACACACACACCCATATATACACACACACACACACCCATATATACACACACACACCCATATATATACACACACACACACCCATATATACACACACACACACACATAAAAACACACACACACATATACACACAAACACACCCATATATACACACAAACACACCCATATACACACACACACACACACCCATATATACACACACACACACCCATATACACACACACACCCATATATACACACACACCCATATATACACACACACACACACACACACACACACACACACACACACACACACACCCATATATACACACACCCATATATACACACACCCATATATACACACACACACACCCATATTTACACACACACACACCCATATATACACACACACACCCATATATATACACACACACACCCATATATACACACACACACCCATATATGTGTACCTCCCCCCGTGTGTGCCTTTCCTCCCCCCCCCAAGCACACACGGGGGGGAGGAAAGGCCGCGACCACCACCACCACGCTCCTCCCTCACCCAGCCGAGCCCATCTCCCGCTCGTGGGGGGGGGGGGCAGGCTGACATCCCCCCCCATAAACCTCACGCGGGCGTAGTGGAGCTTTGAGGAGGTGGAGAGGGGCAGAGTGGGTGGGAGTCACGTGGCGGGCGCCCAACGGGACAGTCAGCCTCACCGTGGCCGCCACTGCCCTGCTCCTCCCGTCGGCATGTCCCGCAGTGCACGGGCAAACAGGTATGCACCATTAAGCAAGTGAGGGAGTCACGTGGTGAGAGCGCCCCCCCCTCCCTCCCTTCCCCTCCTCCTGTCCCCTTCCCCTCCTGTCCCTACGACAACCGGGCTGCAGCAGTGGGGACCTCCCGTCCCAGGCAGCGATCGGTGGATCGAGGGACAGGAGGGGAAGGGGACAGGAGGAGGAGAAGGGGACAGGAGAAGGGGAGGGGGACAGGAGGAGGGAAGGGGGACAGGAGGAGGGGAGGGGGACAGGAGAGGGACAGGAGGAGGGGAGGGGAAGGGGACAGGAGGAGGGGAGAGCTAACGCAAAGGCGCATACTGGCGGGAGAGGGCACGAGCAGAGGGTCGCGGTGGTGAGAAGGGAGCCATGTGGGGACCAGGGGGATCGCACGGGTTTGCTTGCAGGGAAAGAGCAGAGGGGCCGCAGCATAGAGAGTACTTACCCTCCAACAGATGTCCGGGCAGAAACAATGGCCGCTAGTTGGGGGCGGGCTCATATAGAGCCTGGCCGCGCGCCCACAAAGTCTGGGAGCGCGCGCCAATCAGCTGTCAGGTAGGGGGAGTTTTTTTTTTGTTTTTTTTAGCGCGAGCAGGAAAATTTCAGCGCGAGCATGGGAAATTTAAAAAAAAACACGTGTGCTGCTTGGGCCAATATTTACTCGCCCGGGGGTTAAATCCACATGCCCCGGGCGTGTAAATGTATAGGATTTGTCGAACACTGTATATATATATGTAGAGGTATCAGTACCGTGTTAGCCGAGCTTCAATAATCAAAAAATAAATAGATGATACCGTTCTGTGGCTAACAAAATGCTTTTATTTGTGCGAGCTTTCGAGATACACTGATCTCTTCTTCCGGCGATATATATGTATGTATCTTCAAATTACAATTATTGTACACACACACACACACAGACTTGCAGAACTGTACGGCTGTACAGTAGGTTTAATTGCTATTAGACTTTTAAGACAACAGCTCGCGATTGCCCACTTGAGTTTATGATAACTATAAGGGATATGATAACTATATACAAATATATTCGGGGACAATACAAGGAGCTTTCAAAAGAACTATTCATCCCACAGGCAGTACAAAGGACTCGGGGCCATCCCTTAAGTTTGGAGGAAAGGAAATTTCACCAGCAACAAAGGAAAGGGTTCTTTACAGTAAGGGCAGTTAAAATGTGGAATTCATTACCCATGGAGACTGTGATGGCAGATACAATAGATTTGTTCAAAAAAAAGGTTGGACATCTTTTTAGATGGGAAAGGAATAAAGGGATATACCAAATAAGTATACATGGGAAGGATGTTGATCCAGGGATTAATCCGATTGCCAATTCTTGGAGTCAGGAAGAAATTCATTTTTCCCCTTAATGGGGTTTTTGTTTGCCTTCCTCTGGATCAATAAGTAAGTATAGATATAGGATAACGTATCTGTTGTCTAAATTTAGCATAGGTTGAACTTGATGGACCTATGTCTTTTTTCAACCTCATCTATTATGTAACTATGTAAGTTTCTAGATGGTATTGCAGACAACGCTAAAATGCAATTTTCTGCGCCCGATACAAACCCGAGTCAATTGCTATACGGTTGGAAAACATAGCGCGTCATGACCCCGGTATTCAGATTGGTACGCCGGGCGAAGTTTTTAGAATAAAGGCTGGCGCCTCTGTATTATAAATTATTTATTTATTTATTTATAAAATATTTTACCAGGAAGTAATACATTGAGAGTTACCTCTCGTTTTCAAGTATGTCCTGGGCACAGAGTAAAACAAATAATACATGGTTACAAGTACAGTTACATAAATGAACAAGGTATACATTATATACAAGACATTGCGTGCACAGTTAAAGAAAATATATATTATGAGCGTATGAAACAGTTACAGACCAGATTAAAGTGTGAGACAGCCTTAGATTTGAAAGAACTTAAACTGGTGGTGGATATGAGAGTCTCTGGTAGGTTGTTCCAGTTTTGGGGTGCACGGAAGGAGAAGGAGGAACGTCCGGATACTTTGTTGAGCCTTGGAACCATGAATAGTCTTTTGGAGTCTGATCTCAGGTGATAGGTGCTGCATGTGGTAGAGGTGAGGAGCTTGTTCAGGTAGCTGGGTAGCTTGCCCAGAAAGTATTTGAGGGTGAGACAGGAAAGGTGAACTTTGCGCCTAGACTCTAGTGATGACCAATCTAGTTCTTTGAGCATTTCGCAGTGATGTGTGTTGTAGTTGCATTGGAGAACAAAATTACAAATTGAATTGTAGAGGGTGTCAAGTTTGCTAAGGTGGGTTTGAGGAGCCGAGCCATATACTATGTCTCCATAGTCAATAATTGGCATTAGCATCTGCTGTGCAATACGCTTTCTGACCAGGAGACTTAGGGAGGATTTGTTCCTGTAAAGTACCCCTAGTTTGGCATAGGTCTTGGTTGTCAGGGTATCAATGTGCATCCTGAATGTTAAGTGGGAGTCAAACCATAAGCCCAGGTATTTAAAACTAGTGACAGGTGTTAGGGTGGTGTTAGCGTTGGTTCTAAAAAGGAGCTCAGTCACTGGAAGCTTTACAAATTTAGTCTTGGTCCCAAATACCATTGTTACAGTCTTGTCAGTGTTTAAAAACAGTTTGTTTTGGGAAATCCAGTTTTCGAGTCTCAAAAAGTCAGACTGAAGTATGTGTTGAAGGTCAGAGAGGCTATGGCTGTGTGCATATAGGATTGTGTCATCTGCATACATGTGTATTGAGGCTTCCTTACAAGCTGTGGGAAGATCATTAATGAACACTGAGAAGAGTAGGGGCCCCAGAACAGAGCCTTGCAGGACACTACAGGTGATATCCAGGGGGTTGGTGTAAGAGCCTGAGATGGACACATGTTGGGATCTTCCTGATAGGTAGGACTGAAACCAGTTTAAAGCATGTTTCCCTATTCCAGAGCTCTGGAGTTTGTTAAGCAGGATAACATGATCAACTGTGTCAAAAGCCTTTGCAAAATCTAGGAATACTGCACCAGTGAGTTGACCCCGTTCCATTCCACACTGGATTTCATTGCAAACTTTTAGCAGGGTAGTTACGGTGGAGTGTTTGGGACGAAACCCAGACTGGAATTGGCTAGGGAAATTTGTCTTGGTGTAGAAATCGCTTAATTGGGAGTGGACACATTTTTCCATAACTTTGGATAGAATTGGGAGAAGTGAGATTGGCCTGTAGTTTGAGACAGTGTATTTGTCCCCACTTTTGAAGATTGGGACAACTCTGGCAGTTTTCCAGGTCTTAGGGATATGGCCTGCAGACAGGATAGAGTTGACTATGGACGCTATTGGTTTGGCAATGGCTGGGGCACCAAGTCGTAGGAACCTAGATTGTAGTAAGTCGGGTCCACATTGGCTGCTTAGTTTTAGTTTGAGGAGCGCTTGTGTAATCTCCTCTTCAGATACTGGGCTAAATTGAAAATTGTGGGCAGTGTTGGGAGGGGGTGGGACTGTAGGGATACTCCCAAGATGAGATTCATGTTTGGAGTTTGTGTTGCGTTTCGCTAATAAGTTAGTGGCACACCCCACAAAGTAATCATTGAATGCATTTGCAATGTCAGTGGGGTTTGTCAGAGTAATATCCCCCTTAGTGATATTACTTGGTTGTTGATGGTTAGGAGCCTGGAATATATTGTTGATAACCTTCCAGAAGTTAGCTGGGTTTGATGTATTTTGGTGGAGATTGTCAGAGTAATATTGTGCTTTTGCATGCCTTGTTTGCCTTGTGCACATGTTCCGCATGCATCTGTAGTGATTGAGATCCTTGGTAGTGCCAGTTACTTTGTAGCTTTTCCACAAGGCATCCCTGAACTGGTAGAGTGCTATAAGGTCAGGTGTAACCCATGGAAGGTGGGCCACCCATACCCTTATTTTGCGTAGTGGAGCATGGGTATCGCAGAGTTTTAAGAACTCGGGTTGGAAATAGTCGAGCGCAGAATCGGGGTCGGGAATTAAATCGATTCTGTGCCATGGGCAGTTGGTAAGGTCATCCAGAAACTGTTGTGGGTTAAAGTTTTTAAATGTTCTAGTGAGGAGAACTTTAGGGCTTGAATGGGGCGGTATAATTTTCCTTACACAGTACACTATTGCATGGTCACTGAAAATATCAGGAAGGATGCCAGAGGATTGGATTCTGCTGGGGTGTGAGGAGAGAATCCAGTCTAGCAAGGAATGGTTATGCGATTTCAGGTTTATCCGTGTGGGTTGGGAAATGAGTTGTGATAGGTTAAGTGACTTGAGTTGTATCTGGATTTTGTGGTTTTTAGGGTCAAGCCAATTGAAGTAGAAATCCCCTAGAACTAGCAGCTCACGCTTCTTATTCAGAGAGGAAATGGAGCCAAGAAATTGGGTGATATCAGTCAAGGATTGTAGAGGGGCTTTAGGGGGGCGGTAGATGCCAGCAAGCAAGATGGGCTTAGAAAAGGGGAGGCAGATTTTGGGATGTCTCAGTTGCATCTACCTTCGCTGCAGCGTGTATCTGGAGGAAGTGTATGGAAGGTTCCGCAGCGGCCCGACAGCACAGGGCGTCGCCATGTTGTTGTGCAATAGTCAGGAGTGACTGTCAGAGTGGAGAGAGTTTGCGCATGCGCAGTACAAAGCGCGCGAACAGGCGGCCAATGGGAAGAGGCTCAGCAAGTAAACTACAACCCCCAGGAGCCTCAGCAAAGTCACCTGATGCCAGGGAGCAAATAGGAGTGCAGGATTTGCGAGAGGCAGGAAAGGGAAGCGTGGGGGAGAGACCACGCTAGCCAGAGGACACCGAGGAGCAAGGGGAGAGGTAGTGTGAGTGCAGGGGGTCAGTGACCCCCTCAGGCCCCAGTGTATTCCGTGAGTCAACATAGCTTGTGGTGCTGCAGGGACGCCCTATATTGGTAGCGACACCTGCCCCCTTACTGCATAAAAAGATAGGGACACAGTGTTGCGGAGCTGTGGTTGCTTACAGTCGTTTGGGCCCAGGCTGCTGTGCATCATCCACTACTCGTGAGAGACTGCGCTGGATCGGCGGATCCTTTGTGAAGTTGTTGCCAGTCACCCCAGTGACCGGAAAGTATTTACTAAGTGCACCAACACCGGTCAACAGGCGCTGATCCCGCCTTAGGGAACACTCTTTGGGGACACTAGGTGGAGTGACCAAAGGACTGAGCCTATATATATATGTTTAGCTATATGGACACGGTGTGGGGGCACGCGGTGACGGGACAGTGACATTTCTCTTTATGAGAGTGGCCGAGCCACAGGTGTTATATTGCAAGTAGTGGTTAAGGATACATCGTGTGTTATATGTGTGTTGCTATTGTTCTTGCCCAGGGGAATCTTACTCATTGGGGATCCTGGGTAAGTGGAGGCGCTGCCAGAACTATAACTATTACCCCAGGCTCCCAGCTAGCGGAGGCCCAGATCTCCTTGAGCCAACAGGTGTGTACAGTACCATTAGTCACTCTAGAGCGTAGGAAAGAGGGCTACATTTGGAGGCGCTGCTGAGTGCTCAGACCTGGGGTGCCCTATATTTTTTTTTCTCAATTGTGTATCTTTTTTCACCATGTTTGTGCCCTCGCAGACCGAGGTGCATAAGTGGGCCCAACGACACCAGGTCCCACTGGCCTGCGCCATTGCCATTGGAAATGTCCCTGCCGCCACCTCCTTGGGCACTGTGGCTGATCAAGTAAGGAAACGTCCGTTCCTGGCCACGGTCCGAGTGGTAGACAACAATTATGACAAGGGAGCACACCTGGCGTAAAGTACTATTCGATACAGAACGAAACATATGACCAGAAGCCATCCCCTCTATACTAATCCTGCCTGAAGCTCCGGGCATCCATTGCTCGCTAGTACAAGTGGGTGTAGCTGAACCCTTGGCTGCGTCCATGCCACAGAAAGAGTACCCTGGCCCATCCAGCACCGCAACGGCCAGTCCCTTCAGTACCCCCGAGAGCAGTCTGAACCCTCGGTGGCCCGCCGCCATGGGCCTAGGCGTATCTTTCACCCCTTCCACCATTCGGCCCTCGCTAAGTAGAAGCAGTATGTCTAGATTGGATGCCTATGCCCCTGCCGGGAATATCACGCCTAATAATGTGTCCCTCCCTGTGCTAGCGGAGGCCATACATCAATCCACACAGTCGCATCAGTACCAGAAGTTAAAGGCGTTTTCTGGAGACAAGCCCGTCCCCCTGGGAGAAGTCGGCTTTGAAGAATGGTTGGATCATGCTGAACAGGTACTCCCTGAATGGTCCTGCACTGATGCCATACGGAGGCAGCACATAATCGAATGCCTGCGACCACCAGCTTCCCACATGGTGCATTGTTACCGGGATGACCACCCTGATGCAGACATGCACGGCATCATTCACGTCCTCACCAAAGCCTATGGGATTGTGACAGGGTGAAGTCAACCCCTATCAATTATGCCTGGGAAACATATGTCTGAGTGCTTCATCCAGCACTCATAGGGGTTAACTCAGGTGGAAGTAGGTAATCAGGAAGTAAGCTCACACCTGAGATCCAGCAAGGTAGATAAGGATCTTGTTACCAGCAGTAGCTGCCTGTCTCAGATGAGAGCACATGGATAGATGTGCTGCTAGCCAGAGGGATTTCACCAAAAACTACTTCAACCAAAGTAAGGATTATTCATTTGTTTACTGACTGCTTAAAGTACCCTTATGGTTTGGTTCTGGTTTAGCCAGCCAGCCTGCTAGATAGGTCTGCTGTGTTATTAGTCAGTTTTTCTCCCAAAGTGGAGCAGGATTTATTTTGTTAAAGGGACAGTGTACCCGCATGTTATGTTGCTGTGGAGAAATAAAGCCACTGAACGTTTTCATTTATCCTGAAACTACACGTGTGGACTGTTCCCTGACCTCGGCTACAGGCCGTGCTGCCACAGGTGGTGTCAGAAGTGGGATGTTGGACGGGCCCTGTATCTGAAGGGCCACACACACACACAGACGGAAAAAAAATGGAGACAATTTTTTCTCAGTTCCTTGACCAACAGCTCCAGCTAGCAGAGAAGCAAGCTGAGCGACAAGCCCAGCAAGATGAGCGACAAGCCCAGCAAGATGAGCGACAAGCCCAGCAAGATGAGCAACAGGCCTGGCGAGAGGAAAAGCTACTCCAATTGCTGACCAAAGGCCCAGCCCCAGGCAGACCAGGGATTCCAAATAATCCACCGGTGATGCTGCATAAAATGAAGCCAAATGAAGACCCAGAGGCATTTCTCCTCACTTTTGAAAGGGTAGCCATGGCCCACGGCTGGACAGTTGATCGCTGGGTAACGACTCTGGCTCCACTCCTCATAGGGGAAGCTCAGGCAGCCTACCAGGCTCTTCCAGCAGACGAGGCCATGGACTATCAGCAACTAAAGGCTGCTATTCTGGATCGCCTAGGCCTCACTCCAGAGACCTACCGACAGCGGTTCTGGACAGTCAAATATACAAACAGAGACAGACCCCGGGTCGTAGCCCACCGCTTAGTAGACTTATGTACAAGGTGGATACAACCGGAAAAACATGACAAGGCAGAGATCCTTGAACAGTTTGTGCTCGAGCAGTTCATACAGATACTGCCCCCCTCCTCCCGCTCCTGGGTAAAAAGACACGCTGTATTTTCCCTGGATTCAGCGGTCCGCTTGGTGGAAAACTTCCTGGGCGACGACACCCAACAGGATAGCTGGGAATGGCCGGTGCAAACACCAGTTGCTTCCTGGGATACTAGAGGCAGGAGAGCAGACAATCGAGGGGTCTACAACCCGCCAGCTCGGGAGATCCAGTCAACCCGATCGGAAGACCCTTTCCCATCTCGGAGGGTTCCTGGTACAAACTTCCGCAGAGACGCCCGTCCTGGGTCCAAGGCCACGTGATCACTCAAGGGAGGCCGCCACCCACAGTATTCCCCGAGATCCTGGACTCCTGTCACCCACCCGGTGGAGAGGATAACCCCATCAACCAGAAGGAAGGATCCCATCCAACAGCGGAGAGGTCCAAACGCCGAGCCCCATCGAGAGCTTCCGCTGAAGACCGAGGTTGCGGATTCAGGAGATGATGAGATGGACTGTTCATATGGCAGAACCACTGCCACAGCTTGTCTCCAAGGGGACCACAATCCGTGGTTAGTCCCAGCATCTCTGGAGGGGACAAAAGTAAACGCCATGCTGGACTCGGGCTCTGGAAAAACCCTGATCCTAGAGGGCCTAATTCCAAGCAATAGACTATCTTATGACTCTCCTTGGAATATCGAGTGTATCCATGGGGATACAAAGAGATACCCGACGGCGAACGTTCTACTGCGTATCCAGGATCAAGAGGCTAGCCTACTAGTGGGAGTTGCTCCCTGGCTACCTGCTCCTGTTCTACTTGGCCGAGACTGGCCCTACCTTGAAACATTGTTGGCCCCTACTCCTACGGAGCCTACTTCTCTGGTACCGGAGAAGCCCAGAGAATTGTTCCCTTTTTCCCCAGAGATTTTTCCCCGTAGACACCATGTCCCAAAGACACGTAAACAGAGACGTGCGGAAAAAGAGGACTGGTTAAGAAAGGCTGGGACTCTTGGTAACATTAGTCAGCCCAAAGGACTGCAGGTCATGGCCGGGGATGACCAGGGTGGGGAACAGATAGATATGGGAATTTTGCCAGACCTGGATCTTCCTGACTTCCGTCAGAGGCAGAGGGAGGACCCAGCTCTGGCTAGACAATACGAGAAGGTGGTACAGGTCAACAACCAGATAATAGATGAACAGGGTGTAAAAGTGTTTCCACATTTTGAACTGTTGAATGACATTTTATATCGTGTGAATAAGGTTACACAAACAGGGGAGGTCATTCGACAGATGCTAGTCCCTAAAGGGTTGATTAAAACGGTGTTCACCCTAGCCCATACTCTCCCATGGGGTGGTCATTTGGGCAGAGATAAAACCACGGACCGCATCGCGTCCCGGTTTTACTGGCCAGGCATACATGGTGACATCATGAAACTATGTGAGACATGTCCTGAATGCCAGTTAACTAGTCAAAAAGGACAGAAGCCGGCTCCCTTGGTTCCTCTCCCCTTGGTAGCCGTCCCATTCGAGAGAATTGGGGTTGATCTGGTCGGACCTTTAGAACCCTCTGCGAAGGGACATAAATTTATACTCGTTGTTGTAGATTATGCCACCAGATATCCTGAGGCCTTCCCTCTGAGATCAGCCACTGCTAAACAGGTTGCTCACAAGCTGTTAGAACTGTTCTCTAGGGTAGGACTTCCCCAAGTAATGTTAACTGACCAGGGAACAAATTTCATGGCAAAGTTAATGCAGGATGTCCTGAAGTTATTGGAGGTAAAATCCGTCCGGACTACAGTCTACCATACTCAGACTGATGGATTGGTAGAGAGGTTTAACCGTACTTTAAAAACCATGCTTAGGAAGTTTGTGGACATTGAAAAGCGAGCTTGGGATGAACTTCTCCTTTTCCTGTTGTTTGCGGTACGAGAAGTTCCCCAATCATCTACAGGCTTCTCCCCGTTTGAGCTCCTATATGGACGCCAACCTCGGGGTATTCTCGATCTACTGAAGGAATCCTGGGAGGAGGAGCCCTCCCCCTCCAAGAATACCCTTCAGTATGTCATAGACCTTAGAAATCGCCTAGACATGATAGGTCGGTTTGCTAAGGAAAACCTCAAATCTGCTCAAGAACGTCAAGAAAGGCAGTACAACAAGAATGCTCACTTGAGGGTCTTCCAACCTGGGGACCAAGTGATGCTACTACTACTGACATAAGAGAGTAAACTCCTTGCGAAGTGGCAGGGTCCTTTCCAAATTCTCCGCCGCACCGGGGAGGTGAACTATGAGATCTCTCAACCAGGGTCCAGGAAGGGTAAACAAATCTACCACGTGAACCTCCTGAAACCCTGGAAAACAATGAGATCGCTGTTCATCCACCCTCGGGAAGGAGAGACGGATTTGGGTCCACAGATTCCAAAGGGTAGTACGTACAATGACCATCAGGTTCCCATGGGAGGGCAGTTAACAACGGAACAAAGGTCAGACCTACTAGAATTATGTGACCAGTTCCCAGATGTTTTTTCGGAGCTGCCAGGGCAGACTGATTTAGTGTCCCATAGGATTGAGACAGAACCTGGCGTAAAAGTACGGTCCCGTCCCTATAGATTGCCAGAGGGCCGAAAAGACTTGGTAGAGAGGGAGATAATAGACATGTTGGAATTGGGCGTGATCGAGGAGTCCCACAACGAATGGTGTAGCCCTATCGTGTTGGTCCCTAAACCAGATGGGAAGGTGAGGTTTTGCGTGGATCTGCGAAAGGTAAATGCTGTATCCAGATTTGATGCATATCCAATGCCTAGGGTGGATGAATTGCTTGACTCGCTTGGGAAAGCAGAGTATATCTCTACCCTAGATCTCACAAAAGGTTTATTGGCAGATACCTCTAGCGGAAGAATCCAAATGCAAAACTGCCTTCGCCACCCCTCTCGGTTTATACCAATTCGTCACTATGCCATTTGGGTTACATGGAGCTCCAGCCACGTTCCAAAGGTTAATGGACAAGGTACTACGACCCCATAGGGCATATGCCGCGGCCTACTTGGATGACATTGTCATCTATAGCAGACACTGGCAGTCTCATATAAAAAGATTAAGGGCAGTCCTAACGTTCTTAAGAGAAGCAGGGCTCACTGCAAATCCAAAAAAATGTGCCCTGGGTAAATCCACTACAAAGTACTTGGGCTATGCCGTTGGGGGAGGGATAGTAAGGCCACTAGCTAGCAAGGTGGCCGCCATAAAGGAAGTCCCCACCCCACAGACAAAGACACAGGTCCGCTCCCTTTTGGGGTTAGCAGGGTATTACCGGCGGTTTATCCCCAATTTTTCAGAAATATCTGCACCCCTAACAGATCTGACAAAAAAGAGTGCCCCGACCCAAGTTAAATGGTCTTGGGAGTGCCAAGACGCCTTTGACATGCTAAAAAAGTGCCTGTCAGAGGGCCCCGCTCTTCGGAGCCCAGATTTTAAAGAGCCCTTCATCATCCAGACGGATGCCTCAGAGGTAGGACTGGGAGCAGTGCTGTCTCAGCAATTTGATGGTGTTGAACACCCCATACTGTTCATCAGCCGGAAGCTGTTCCCAAGGGAAGTGAGGTATTCCGTTATTGAGAAGGAGTGCCTCGCTATAAAATGGGCAATTGAGGCCTTGAGACATTATGTCGCCGGAGTACACTTCACCCTGGTCACTGACCATGCGCCCTTGAAGTGGTTAAACACCATGAAGGACACAAATCAAAGGTTGACCAGGTGGTATATGGCCCTCCAACCCTTCTCTTTTGATATTCAGCATAGACCTGGAAAGGACCATGGAAATGCTGATTTTTTGTCAAGAGAAGTAGTGGAGGGTCGGGCTTCAGCCATGTTGGACACTAGCCACACACAAACAGGGGAGGTATGTGACAGGGTGAAGTCAACCCCTATCAATTATGCCTGGGAAACATATGTCTGAGTGCTTCATCCAGCACTCATAGGGGTTAACTCAGGTGGAAGTAGGTAATCAGGAAGTAAGCTCACACCTGAGATCCAGCAAGGTAGATAAGGATCTTGTTACCAGCAGTAGCTGCCTGTCTCAGATGAGAGCACATGGATAGATGTGCTGCTAGCCAGAGGGATTTCACCAAAAACTACTTCAACCAAAGTAAGGATTATTCATTTGTTTACTGACTGCTTAAAGTACCCTTATGGTTTGGTTCTGGTTTAGCCAGCCAGCCTGCTAGATAGGTCTGCTGTGTTATTAGTCAGTTTTTCTCCCAAAGTGGAGCAGGATTTATTTTGTTAAAGGGACAGTGTACCCGCATGTTATGTTGCTGTGGAGAAATAAAGCCACTGAACATTTTCATTTATCCTGAAACTACACGTGTGGACTGTTCCCTGACCTCGGCTACAGGCCGTCCTGCCACAGGGATTCCGGTGGATGCATTTGCACTGATGGCCAAGTTCCATGCCCTGACCCAGAAAGAAGGGGAAATGGTGTCGGATTTTCTTAGGTGTCTACACTTGGATCTCTGGACCCTGGTGAGAAGGAAAGTAGTACAAAAAGTGTATGCCGATGCACTGCGAACCAAGCAACTGCTGAGGGGACTCCTTCCGCTACATCCAGTGTCCGTAAGAGTCAGCGGGTACCTGGTGCCGGGACAAGACCTGTCGTTTGATGACCTGATGGACCGAGTACAGGCACATGAGATTGTATTGCTGGGGCGAGACTTGACAGCGGCCAAAAAGACGGGGGTGTCCTCCAAGGAAGCAAAGAAATCAGAGGCAAAAGCTGGGGACGGGATCCCAGACAAAGAAGAGCCTGAGGAACCCGAGGCTGCCCATGGGAGTCCCACCTCGGAACCATCTTCTCCAGCCTTTTGGAGTAGCCCCTTCAGAAGTAACATCCAGTGCTACGGCTGCGGCAGAATGGGTCATATCTCGCCCCAATGCCCTGGCAAACGCAGAACGGCGACCCGACCAGCCAAGTCCATGTTGTGTACTCCTCAAACCAGTGAAGCGCCTGGGCCATCTTCAATGAGTAGCCGCATTGGGCCGACGGCCATGGTCAAGGTTGTCATTGAAGGTATCTATGCATCAGCTCTACTGGATAACTGGTCCCAAGTAACCATAGTGTATCGACCCTTCTACGATCAGCATCTGCATTGGCTGCCGCTACTGTCTGCAGACTCCCTGAGGTTGAGAGGGCTAAGCCATGAAGACTACCCTATCGATGGTGTGGTGAGAGTGCACCTGGACATTACCCAGTTGAATACCGGGAAGCATCACCCCATAGAGGTGGAAGCGCTAGTGTGCCCGGAACCTCAGGACCATCCCAGCGCCCCTATAATCATGGGGACCAATACAGACATTGTACAAGCCGTGATCCGTATGTAATTGCAGGAAGCGGGTGAGCTACTGTTGCTTGCTCTAGCGGCCTGCCCAGTGTTACAAGAGGCCTGCGGCCAGATTGCGGCCGAAGAAGAGCATGGGATGCTGTATAATATGGAGCATGGGCTGACAGAGATTTCTCCAGGGGAAGGAAGAATGATGACCGCAGCGTGTCACTACCCTGCGAGACGTCAGGAGGATTGACAATTCTATTTGGAAAGTACAGTACTTGATGACCAGCAGCTCAGCTACAAGGTGTTGGCCTCGGTAAAGAAGTGGGTAAAATTCCGCACCGAACTCGGGTATACGTGAGAAACCTTTCCTTTTACCCCATGGTCATTGATCACAGGCAGCAGCCGGGCCGAATCTGAGGGAAAGGAAGAAGGTAGACGCCCGGCCGCCACGTTCATGCGGCGACCCCGAAGTTGTCGTTCAATTTCGGAGATTCGCCTCTGCCAGAGGATTGGAAGAGAAGACTGCAGACCAAGCTGGAAACCCGATGGGAAGTGTTTTCTACTAGCGATATGGATGTGGGGTGCAGTCGTAGTGCCCGCCATACAATCCGATTGAGCGACACGACGCCGTTCCGCGAGCGTTCTCGACGCATCGCACCCCGAGATGTGGAAGATGTGAGGAGGCTGCTAAACGAAATGGAGGAGGCCGGTATCGTCCAAGGATCACGCAGTCCATATGCCTCACCGATTGTAGTAGTGCGCAAGAAGAATGGACCGTACACCTATGCGTGGACTATAGGACCTTGAACAATCATACTGTACCCGATCAGTATACCCTTCCGCGAATCAAGGACCTCCTGAATGCGCTATCCGGGCATAAGTGGTTCAGCGTGCTGGACTTGAGGTCTGGGTATTACCAGGTGCCCATGGATTCGGACGATCAAGAGAAAACAGCTTTCATCTGCCCTTTAGGGTTCTACCAGTTCACGCGTATGCCTCAAGGAATATGCGGGCGCCAGCCACTTTCCAGCGTCTGATGGAAAAGACCATTGGGGATATGAACCCTCGGGAATGCCTGGTGTACTTGGACGACATCATAGTGTTCGGGAAGACGCTGGAGGAGCATGAGGAACGGCTGTTGAAGGTGCAGGATCAACTCAGCAGCGAGGGACTTAAGCTGTCCATGGACAAATGCCGGTTCTGCCGCACGTCTGTGACTTATGTGGGCCATATTGTATCGGCGGAAGAGATATCTACGGATCCTGGAAAGATAGAGGCTGTGGTGAATTGGCCGAGACCCGATAACGTCCAGGAATTGAGGTCATTTCTGGGGTTCTGTGGGTACTACCGAAGATTCGTGGAGGGCTACTCAAGTAAGGCCAAAGTCCTTAACAATCTTCTAAAAATATACCCTGAAGACACCGGGAGGAAAGCCACCTCAGCTCAAGCACCATTTGGGGACAAGTGGACCCCTGCATGCGAACAGGCGTTCCTAGCCTTGAAGACCAATCTAACCCAAGCTCCGGTGTTAGCGTATGCAGATCCTGACCGAGAATACGTCCTGCATGTGGATGCAAGCTTTAACGGCTTGGGGGCCGTGTTGCATCAGAAACATGACACTGGACTCCGCCCGGTGGCATATGCTAGTCGAAGTTTGACCCCAAGCGAACAGAACTACCCCGTCCACAAATTGGAGTTCCTAGCCCTCAAGTGGGCTATCGTGGATAAGTTACATGACTACCTGTATGGCGTGCAGTTTGAGATCAGGACGGACAATAACCAGATGACATACATCAATACTTCTGCTAAACTGGATGCGACAGGCCACCGTTGGCTAGCGGCACTGGCAAACTATCGATTCAATCTCAAGTACAAGCCCGGGCCTACTAACATAGGGGCAGGCGCTCTGTCTCGAAGACCGGGGCTCCACCCTACTACCGACGAGGAAGTGTGGGAAGAAATCCCGGGGCCTGGTATACGTGCGCTGTGTTTCTAGCTGCCGTAGTTGACGATCGAGTAGCGTTCTCGGAGTTAAGAAAAGCAGATTCACTAGGGTGTCAGTCCATAGCAGTTCCTAGGGCGTACCGACATCCAGCTGGGATGAATATCACTGAAGATAAGATTATTGCCTGGAAGGAATTGGTGCAATATCAGATTCAAGATCCAGTGGTTGAACTAGTTCGTCAAGCCTTGCAACAAGAGAACCCCTCCCTACTTAGACGAGCTCCCAGAGAACTGGTGGCCCTATTAATGAAGGAGCTCGGAAAATTTGAACTGGACAACTGTCTATTGTATCGGGTCATACCGTACCACAATCATCCCGACAGGCGGCAGTTATTCCTGCCCAAGATTCTACAAAACATGGTACTCCGGGCATTACATGATGAACATGGTCATCTTGGCATTGATAAAACTTTCGGGCTACTTTGTGATCGATTCTATTGGCCCAAAATGAGAGAATCTGTAGAGATACATTGTAGGCAGTGCACTCGTTGTATACAGAGGAAGACACTCCCGACCCGAGCGGCCCCCATGGCCCATCTGAAAAGCTCAGGTCCCATGGATCTGGTGTGTATGGATTTCTTGTGCATCGAGCCCGACACCCGGGGTATCAGGAATGTACTGGTGATTACAGACCACTATTCAAGATATGCTCAAGCTTTTCCTACCAAGGACCAATGGGCGGTGACAGTGGCTAAAGTGCTGTGGGAGAAATACTTCATTCATTATGGACTGCCGAATCGATTGCACTCTGACCAAGGCAGGGACTTCGAGAGTAACCTCATTCGAGAACTGTTGAAGTTGCTGAACATCACCAAGTCACGAACTACTCCGTACCATCCGGAAGGGGACGCTATGCCCGAACGTTTAAATCGAACTCTACTCCACATGTTGGGCACCCTGACGGGCCCACAGAAGACGGAGTGGAGTAAGCACATAGAGACGTTAGTGCATGCTTACAACTGTACTCGACATGAGTCTACAGGTTATACTCCGTACTTCCTAATGTTTGGACGAGAAGCTCGGCTAGTGGATGTGCGATTGCGGATATCTACCGATGGGGTATCCAATAGGACACACTTTCAATATGTGCAGAGATTACAAGACAGCTTATAGCAGGCATACAAACTGGCCGAGAAGGCAGCGGCGCAATTAAATGCAAGTAATAAAAGGCGTTATGATCACAAAGTGCGACATAAAGAAATCCGCCCAGGGGATGCGGTTCTCCTTCGCAAATTGGGTATCCCTGGAAAGCACAAACTGGCCGACCGTTGGAGAGAGTGTGTGTATGAAGTAGAATCACAGATGCCTGGCCTCCCGGTATACCGCATCAAAGACTCAGACGGCCGGGTAAAGGTATGGCATAGAAACCATCTCCTCCCCATACCTCAAGTAGGAGATAATGAATTGGAAGTGCCCACTGTTTCACTCGATGGTGACTCTGATAGTACAGAGGATGGGCCAGACACTGTAGTAAATGCCACCTCTGAGGATCCTATGGAAGGAACCTCTCAAAGGGGCCTTTCGACCGTGGGGGCATCTCCCGAAGGAGCTACAGGTAAAGGGCCCCTTGGTCCAACGACAGACACGCTGACTCCAATGAGCCAGCCGTTAGATCCACAGAGCCCATGCTTTCTGCCCCAAAAAGACTGTACAGACACTTTGAGCCCCTCAAGGGCAGAGTTTGACTTGCCAAGTGAGACTTGTTACTCTCCAGAGGGAGTAACAGAAGAGCACCTTCGCAGAAGCCTAAGAACTGGTCAATCTCCAATGAGGATGGCCTACGATCAATTTGGGGCACCCCATTATGAGGCTCAGCAGTGGGCTCGCCATAAAGTGAGATCTGTGATTGGCATGTTCAGTGAAATGTATAACCTCATGTAGAGTATACTGGATAAGAGGTATTTCGCAGGTATACAGTTTTAATGTGTAATATGTATGGTTACGTTCCCAAGCGGGGCCGTTGGATTCTGTGAAGGGGAGAATGTAGGGATGTCTCAATTGCTTCTACCTTCGCTGCAGGGTGTATCTGGAGGAAGTGTATGGAAGGTTCCGCAGCGGCCCGACAGCACAGGGCGCCGCCATGTTGTTGCGCAATAGTCAGGAGTGACTGTCAGAGCGGAGAGAGTTTGCACATGAGCAGTACAAACAAGTGCGAACAGGCGGCCAATGGGAAGAGGCTCAGCAAGTAAACTACAACCCCCAGGAGCCTCAGCAAAGTCACCTGATGCCAGGGAGCAAATAGGAGTACAGGATTTGCGAGAGGCAGGAAAGGGAAGCGTGGGGGAGAGACCACGCTAGCCAGAGGGGACCGGAGGAGCAAGGGGAGAGGTAATGTGTTTGCAGTGGGTCAGTGACCCACCTGCGTAGACAGATTTCCCCATCAGGCCCTAGTGTATTCCCTGAGTCACCATAGCTTGTGGTGCTGCAGGGACGCCCTATATTGGTAGCGACACTTGCCCTCTTACTGCATAGACAAATAGGGACACAGTGTCACGGAGCTGTGGTTGGTGACAGTCGTTTGGGCCCAGGCTGCTGTGCATCATCCACTACTCGTGAGAGACTGCGCTGGATCAGCGGATCCTTTGTGAAGTTGTTGCCGGTCACCTCAGTAACCGGAAGGTATTTACTAAGTGCACCAACACCGGTCAACAGGCGCTGATCCCGCCTTAGGGAACACTCTTTGGGGACACTAGGTGGAGTGACCAAAGGACTGAGCCTATATACATATCTTTAGCTATATGGACACGGTGTGGGGGCACGCGGTGACGGGACAGTGACATTTCTCTTTATGAGAGTGGCCGAGCCACAGGTGTTATATTGCAAGTAGTGGTTAAGAATACATTGTGTGTTATATGTGTGTTGCTATTGTTCTTGCCAGGGGAATCTTACTCATTGGGGATCCTGGTAAGTGGAGGCGCTGCCAGTACTATAACTATTACCCCAGGCTCCCAGCTAGCGGAGGCCCAGATCTCCTTGAGTCAACAGGTGTGTACAGTACCATTAGTCACTCTAGAGCGTAGGCAAGAGGGCTACATAAACATAGTAAAGTTGTCTATTTTATCTGCCTCCAGACATAAAAATATGCAATATTTTGGGTGGTCACTTGGATAGCTCGTAAGGTGCCTTACAGATTAGCATTAACATTACAGAAATCGGGGGTCTTTATTTATCCCAACCTACACAATCCTCACAAGCTCTAACCCCAACACCTACTACACCATATCATATATATTAGTGTCAAAAGGAGTGCTACTGGGGGTGACCAAATGTATACAAGAAAGACAAAAATCCCCAATGCTACATCCAATATGACAACAAATATATATAGTTAAATACTTAACTGTTTGTCTTCTCATAAGTAAGCGTCATTTAGTAAAACTCTTTGACCAAAGAGTTATAAGCAGAACATTTTCTTTTGTTTCACAAAGATTTCTCATCTTTCAAGATAAAATATTAATATACTTTTTGTTAAACTCTGGAACACTATTTTATCATAATGAATACATAAATAAAAGAAATGTATATAACAAAAGACAAAAATTCCCAATGCTACATCCAATAGGACAAACAATATATATTGTTCATTTTAGGACCAGGATATTAGCAGGGTTGCCACCTTCTACAGGAGACTAACCTGGAGAAAAATGTATAAAATATTCTCACTTACCAGCGGCGTGGTGCGGCGTCTCCCAGCATTCTTCTGCATCTCCCCCTGCAACTCCCATGTACATGGCTGCGCAGTGGCAAATGGCGCTGCGTTGCCATGACAACGGAACGCTACGTGACCTCACGCAGTGTTGCGCTACCATGGCAACGGGCGTCATGTGACGCTTTTACATCACATAGGGTCCCGTTGTCATGGCAACCCGGCGTCACCTCACGCCACGCAGCCATGTTTACGGGAGTTGCAGGGGAAGATACAGGAGAATTCCGGGAGTCACCGCCGTACCCCACTGCCACCCAGAGATTAACAGGGTAAACCTGCGGCCCAGAGGTATGTCACCAAAACCCGTAGTCTCCGGGTCAAACCCGGAGTGCTGGCAACCCTGCATATTAGTCGTGACGTGGCTGCAGGCTTATATCTCTTTGGCCAAAGACTTTTATTAAATGACCCTTACTTATGAGAAGACAAACAATTAGGTATTTAACTATATATATATTGCCATATTGAATGTGGCATTTTGGAATTTTGTCTTTTGTTATATACATTTCCTTTATTTATTCATTAGGACACTATAGTGTACCAGAGTTTAACAAAAAGTGTATCTATATTTTATCTTGAAAAAAAGATGAGAAATCTTTGTGAAACGAAAAAAAATGTTCTGCATTGCTTTGCAAAAACTGTTTATTGAATATGGCAAAAGGCTATTTGAATGATACTGGTCATTTTCATTCAAAAGCAATTATCACCCTGTAGCACCCTTGGGAGAATGCTGAAAGTATTTCTAGTGAGGCCTGGTCCCTACAGGTCATTAGGGGGTTAAATCCCTTACAGGCCCTAGTTGTAGTTTATTCCATGTAACCAATTTCATGTAACCAATCTTATGTTGCAGGTTGCTTAGCTCAGTGATTGGTCAGTTATTTCCTTTCTAGAAGGTTCAGCTCTTCTAAAGATCAATTCTTTAGACTAGAGGATGATTTAGTTAAAGTAGCTTTCTCCTTTCTGCCCAGTAACAAGGGTGGAAACCAAGTTTATACATGTTCGGGGACTTGGATATTTTCCTCAGATCCCAGGAGGTACAAGAGGAGGGGGTCTCAGGGGCTCTCCTTGCCCTATTTGTTTTCAGAGTTAGGGCAAGTTTCCCAGTATCAGGGGCCCACAGAGACTCAGCACTAAAGGAATCCTGCCACAGTAGGGAGTACTGTAGGTTCTTATGGCAAGGCATAGCAAGGAGACCTGGGCGGGACTGCTGGGACTTACAGGAAGAAAGCTTCCAGTTCTGTCCTTTGCAGTGGAGAAAGGCTTGCAAAAGAGCTATCCATCTACAAACCTTATGTTTGAGGAAACCTGAATGTACATATCTAGTAACCTAAGAAACCCTGTCCTGTTGTTAACCTGAAGTTAAATAAGGTTCGACAAAGTTATTTTGCTCACCATACCAGCCCTGGATGGATTTCCAGCACCCTGACACACACACACACACACACACACACACACACACACACACACACACACACACACACACACACACACACACACACACACACACACACACACACACACACACACACACACACACACACACACACACACACACACACACACACACACTTTGGAACTGTTTTGTGTGGCCCCTCTTCTTTGTCCGGGGGTAGGGGTGTTACAACACTAAATGTGGCTCCTACTAGTGATATACTGTATTTTGCATGAACTGCACTTAGAAACTGTTCCTTATTCCAGCTTCCCTTTTCAAGCGGTAATCTCTAGTTCCTTATTTACCTTGTTCTTTTATGAAAATATTAATTGTGTCTTCATTGGCACATTGTTACAATTGCACTATACGAACAGTAATAGTCTTCTTAGTTTTATATCCACTGGAAAAGTCAGGTATTAGAAAGAGTTTTCACTAATGTTCAATAAGAAGTTTACTAAATGTACTCCCCTTTGGACTGCTTTCTGATAAACAAAACATTGGTGATGTAAAGAAGGAATCCTGAGTTTCTATGCTCATTGCAAAAATGTGAGTAAGAATTGTATTTTTTTTCTTGGTAGTACTGCTTATCTAGTCTGAGTATCAGATAACAAAAGTGTTAGCAAACGTTATCATATTTTAGTGCAGAGGCAGGTTTCAATAAATTCTCTGGATTTGTTATTAAATAAACTACACAGGTAGAAACTGGTGGTGTGATTGGGAAAATCAGTAATACAAGTATTTGGGCTATGTAAAACTGGAGCAATCTACCGGAGACTCTCACGGCCGCCACCAGTCTAAGTTCTTTCAAAACTAAAGCTGTCTCACATTTTAGTCTGGTCTGTTACTGGTACTTACGCCTATAATATATTATCTTTAACTGTGCATGCAGTCTTGTATATAATGTATACCCTGGTCACTAATGTAACTATGTATTTGTAAACATGTATTTGGCATCATAACTCTATGCCCGGGTCATACTTGAAAACGAGTGGTAACTGTCAATGTACAGTATTACTCCCTGGTAAAACATTTTATAAATAAATAAAATAATGTGTACAAATGTCATAGTTTGGATAATACAATTCCAGAACTAACTACAATAATGACAAGGGAAGATTTGGATATTGTGGCTATTACTAAGTCATGATACAGTGATATTCAGAACTGGGACATACTGTAGCTTTACCACGCTACACTTTATTTAGAAAGGACATGATGGAAAGGAAGGTGGGAGTAGCACTTTATGTGAAGAACAACATTAAATCTACTTTAACATGAGGGACTGGAGGAAAGACGGAGACATCTTGGGTAACCGTATAAATGGGTGAGCCGGTTGTTGTTTGCACTGGGGGAATATACAGACCTCAAGACAGGAAGGTGAATTGGACAGGGTTTTGATGGAGAACATCACTAAGGTGGCAATTAAAGGAAAGGTTCTGGCAGAAACAGACATTCTGGATTCCTTGTAGGGGAATCTCTTAAGCATTTGGTAAGGTTCCAGCGATCAGCAATCAGTGTGGTTTAGTATAAAACAAATGACAAAAAAATACGTAGTTAAAGACTTAAATGTTTGTATTCTCATAAGTAAGGGGCATTTAGTAAAACCCTTTGGCCAAAGCGTTATAAGCCTACAGCCACGTCACAGCATGACCTCTTACAGGTCCTAACACTACCTGTGAGTATTCTCATTTACGAAAAGACAGGTACACATGTGTGGACCAATTAGGTGCTCCAGAAGTATATCAGTTGCTGGATAATAGCCCGTTCCAATGAATATATAGTGGGTCTTAGGCAAGGCTAACCTGGTAAAGGCAGTCTCTAACAATAACTTGGCTCCCCCGGAGCACTATATGATTAAAGTTGAAGGACTCACCCAGGTATAGCCGTCGGTGCCGTGCCCGTAACTGTCTCCTTGATCTGAAGCACCGCCAACCCTCGAACGACTCGTCTGTCGTGAGGGCGGTCTATGACCGGCGGTGAGGGAAGATCCGGCTGCTCCAGCAACCCGGCGTGCGACCGGAAGTAACTGATAAGTGAAAACACCTCGTGGAGGAGAAGGACACGATGCACCACCGTGCTAACATATTAAAGTTTTTTCAAGTCACATGACCAGCCTTCAATCTGTTAGCACGGCGGTGCATCGCGTCCTTCTCCTCCACGAGGTGTTTTCACGTATTCTCATTTACCTCTACAGTGGAGGGAGAAGGGTCTCAATAGACCTGTCCTATACAGGTACATGGAAAAACACGCTACTTAAAAAGTGGGGTGGGATAAGATTAAACCCAGGGAGGAGGGGCCACCAACCTCCAAACAACTGTTACCAGTTGACAAATAGCCCTCCTTTTGACACAAATATATATATGATATGATGTGGTGGGTTCTGGGGTTAGAGCTTGCAAGGATTGTGTATTTGGTAATTGTTAACTGGTAACAGTTGTTTGGAGTTTGGTGACCCCTCCTCCCTGGGTTTAAATTTGGTGACCCCTCCTCCCTGGGTTTAAAGCTGCTGTTCAAGCTGTCGTTTAAAAAAAAAATTAATTCAATATGTGCATCAATACATTCTACACACTGACAAGAGATTAGCTAAATTGCTGATTGATCCGTTCTCCTGTAATCGATCGCTAAAGATTTGGCTCGGGGTTCACTAAATGCATCCTGGGTCCTCTTCTGCTGCACTGACAGCCAAAGTTCTGTGAGGAAGATCATGTGACCAGGCAGGCAATAGATTCAATTGGCTCACTGCTAGAGAGGGCAGGGCTCCAAAAGGTGATGCTGTTTCAGAAGGGGAATGAGGTGTGACTTTGTAAATGGTTGCTATAGGAACAAAACATCGGATTGGTTGAAAAATGATCCAATTTTTGGTAGATACAGTATGACCCTGATAACCCTAAAATTATTTTTAAAAAGGCACCCAATCTAAAGGGAAAATTGGCGCCTAGTGTCTACCGTACTGATAAGGCTAACCCATATAACTGGCTAAATAAAGTCAAGTTCACATCACCCATGGTTAGGTGTTTATTTAATTGTATTCTAGTATTTTGGTATAACATAATTTTTATTCTTTTGCGGTTTTGGTGTTAAAATAATTTTATTGATGTGTAGATGAGGCTTTTAAGCTCTTTTATTGTTGTGGTGTATAGGTGCTTGTGTATTTCTTTAATTGTTGTGTATTTTTCGGCCTGATGATTTTTTTATAGGTTGACCATTGACTGCTATAGTGGCTTATCATGCCCATATTATATGGGTATGATGTACCACTTTGCCAATCAATGGATAGAGGGTATAGTGGCCCTTGGGTGGGTGGTAGGCCTCTCGAGTGGGTAGCAGGGGAGGGTGGGTTACCCCTAAGATACTATAGCGGTTATTAATCGTTATGGTGATTAAGGGGTTAGGGGCCATTAGATTGTATTTTTTCTTGTACTCTTGCTGCCAATGGAGGACATGGACTTGGAGTATGGTGATGAGGATGCCCTTCATCATGGCAGGGGTAAGTAGAAGTTGTATTTACTTTATTTATGCTGGCTGGCTAATGTTTGATTTAGAATGGGCATTTGAGCTATTATCCATATTTGGATAATAGTAATTGTGAAAATTGCTGTACTGTATGTGTTGGGGGGGGTGGGGGTAGAGGAAGTGGGTAGTTGGTTTGTTGTGTTTATTTTTCTTTATTAGGGGTAGAGGGGTGGATGAAGGGGTAGTAGCCAAAAGGGGGCGGGGGGATGTGCGGGACTGGTTAACCCCTTCGTTACCATAGCGGTTTCCACCGCTATGGTAGTGAAGGGTTTAACTCCTCCCGCAACATTCCCGGCAGGCCTAACCACCCACCAAGGGGCCACTACCCACTTCATCCACCCTCTCTGCCCCCAATAATCAGGCTATTGAAGTTTAACCCCTTCATTGCTTTGGCGGTTAACCGCTAAGGTAATGATGCTGTTTTAATAAAAAATTTAATACTAGTGTGCGAGAGCAGGGGGTCTCTGGAGCAGTCCTGCATTGATTTCAGGTCCGGGGACCTCCTGCTTCCCAAGATACAGGCCCCGTTATGGGTGCTGGTATCTCCTATGCATTTAAATGTCCTGGTCACGTGACGCGGGACATTTAAATGCACAGGAGATACCGGCACCCCATAAAGGGGCCTGTATCTCGGGAAGCAGGGGGTCTCCGGACCTGAAATCAATGTGGTTCTGCTCCGGAGACCCCCTGCTCACGTACACTAGTATTACATTTTTTATTAAAACCCTGCGATTGCTGGCGAGATATGCGCAGGGAGTGGCAGCTCTCTCTGTGCAGCTCTCTATGCAGCTGGCCCGCCCACATCGCTGCAGATCCACGGGAGAGAACTTTTGAGAGAGGAAAATATCACATCGCTGCTCATCGCCAGTTTTGGGCATTTTGCTATCGCCAGTCTTCAGAGTCTTTCTGGATACCGTGATAGCTACACTGACAAAACTGGTGGCGCAACAGGCTCAGCGAGACTTTTTATGAAGGCTACTAGCATAGGACCCTATATCTTTTTAAAAAAAGGGGAAATATTTCACCTGAGTCCCTCCCCTTCTCTGGGAGTTACCGTCTCACACCACTCAATTTGCTATTTACAGTTGCTGCTTACCTTCCACACAATCTGGAAGCCTCTTTTTTTCCCCTCTTCATTCCAAATGCTCAGCTGGCTACATGTATTTGGACATCTTAGGCCTCGGCCATGCTCCCTGCTGGCGTGTTGAGGCGTGCTGAGGCGCAGGGAAAGCGTGTGCTTTCCCTGGCCTTGCGGTTGCTTACCGCACGCACTGTCAGCAGCCGTCAGGGGGCGGGCTGGGGGCGGGCCGGGGGCGGGTGCGTCACTGGCCGGGGGCGGGCCAGTGACATCACGGAGCTGGTTCGCCATCATTGGGCGAACCACTCACGTGACCGGCCTGTCGCGCCGGCAAGCGGGGGAATTTAAAATTCCCCTAAGACCTGCGCTTCCGCAAGCGCGCGGAAGCGCAGGTGAGCCCCTACTAAAGCCGCTCTAATTGCGGTTGTAGGGGCTCAGTGCTGAGCGGGAGCGCGCCTCAGAGCGCTCCCGCCAGCAAGCACGTAACATGGCCGAGGCCTTAGCCTTAAACCTGTGTATGTATAAATATGTATTCACATACACTGCCGCCTTGTACCATTCCTCTTCCCCCTCACGTAATCCTTATTGTCGAGGCCGCTTTTGCATTTCAATAGAGAAAAGGCTTATATGTCATTACTGTACATTTTCATACCAGGCTACCAGTTGATACCTTATCTTATTTCCCACTTCCTCTTAACATCCATTGTAACCAGATATCCCTCTCACAAACACTGTACATCATATTTTGTTTCTTCATTTCTGCCATACCAGAAGCTTGTAACATATTAACTACTTGTTAGTCCAATACAATATATCATACCACTACTCTCTCTCTCTTCTTTGTTATTATTCTTCGCCCTGACCAACTGTTTACTCTTCTATCCACTTTCTCCTACCACACGTTTCCTATATGCCCTTTCCCCCACTTTGTTCAGTGCTCTCTAGGAAATAGAAGTCTAGCTGCTTTAATTGCCACATATAATTAGGACATGTTTCCTGACCTACAGTTACTAACTACAGTACCTCTCTACTAGCTTACTAGAGCAGAGGGAGTGGCTCAGTGAGTAAAGACACTGACTGACACTGAGTTTGAAGTAAGGAGAGCCTGGTTCAATTCCCAGCGTCAGCTCCTTGTGACCTTGGGCAAGTCACTTTATCTCCCTGTGCCTCAGGCACCAAAAGCATATATTGTAAATTCAACGGGGCAGGGATTTGTGCCTGCAAAATGTCTCTGTAAAGCGTTATGTAAAAGTAGCAGCGCTATACAAGAACATGCTATTATTATTATTACTCCACAAACTCTGTACTACATCTTCTCATAACATTATCACTCTCGACTGAGAAGAAAGTCTAGTTTCAGCTTGTGGTACCATGCAACTTGGGCAACCTACTGTATGTCCTTCCTATTTTTTCCTCTCTTTCGGCAGATTTTGTCATTATTTATTTGTACTTTCTTTCCACTTATAGTAATACGTTTGCAATATGTTGACATTCAATAAATAATGTATGTCATTAATAAGAACATGGTTTAAAACCAGAAGGAAGCACATAAGAGAAAAGTGGAAGAGTAGTGAGAAAGGGAAGCTCAAAAAGAGAAAAAAACCTTAGTTTATCTTGCAGGATTTACTTATTTTTCTAACAGTGGAACAGTTTCACATGCATCTTTAGACAAACCCCTGACATCTTCATTTCCTGCTCTAGAGAGAGTAATTATTTTCAAAAGAGCAATTAGCTACTACTCTTAAAAGGGCAACATATGAAGCAACAATATGGTACACAACACACAGCTTTCCAACTTTTAAATTGGTAAAGGCAGTACATGTTAAATCAGGACATAGTCAGTTTGGGAAATTCCCAAACAGTTGGGCAATTTTCATACTCACCAATAACAAACTGCAGACTGAGGTCTGTAATATGTTTCTGTCATGATGTATCTGCCCAGTGAGCACCAAAAACAAAAACAAGAACAGTGGCACAAACTCCAGCACATCGGCATAAAAGTCATACTGCAGCTTATCAGGAAATACTGTTGCCACAGCATTTTTTCATACATGTTTAAATTAACTGTTCTCCAGGGGGCCTTTGTACAGTAGTGCAGAGCCCCAAATTGTACCTCTTTATTTTTTTCGGTGTCCATGCTGTTGTGGACCTCGATGAGAAGCTGTGTGTAAGAGACTGGGGTGCTTCCTGGAGGCGCTCAACAATAGGTAGCGCCACCTCCCCGCAAAGAACCCCTTATACAAAGGACCTAAGGTCTATTTTTCTTTTTGACAGGTCAATTAGAGTCTGTTGGGGTGATTCTGACAGAGGACAGGACAGATGTTTAGCGCTGGAATCAGAGCACCAGAGGTGGAAGCCATGAAATAAAAAGGAGCAATAATATGGAGTTTATAATAATAAAAATGTATTTAAAAGAATGAAAGCAAAAGCAGGACGAGTGAATGATGGGATATTATAATCAGTAAATGAAAATGGGTGAGTATGAAAGTAAGAGCGATTGAGCGGAAGATATTAAATGGGAGCGAAAGAAAGAGTGCAAGTGACAAAGAGAAAAAGGAAAGTGAGATAAAGCTGAAAGATTTAGAAAAAAGGAATTTTATCTACTGTATTGGCCCGAATATAGTACGGCTTACACTAATACGACCATAAAGTTTTGAAGGTGTTGTACATGAAAAATAAAAGGTGTCAGGCTGCGCATATAATATGAGTACAGTTTCCAGAAGGACATTTTTAGGAAAAAAACATAGCACTATTTTCAGGCCAATACGGTATATAAAGGCAAATAGGGATACCTGGCACTTAATGATTACACAGTCCATGAGATAATGTAAAGTCCATAAGATGGTAAAGTCCTATGGGATGACCTCCCCTGAGATATCCAAATGGTGAAATATGCAGATGCTGACGGATTCTCCTAGGAGAAATAAAACAGACACTCCATTGCGCAGTAACTCTGGACTCAAACACACTTAGGCAGACAATGATAATGCCTACTTACAGAATAACTCTCAGGACAGTGCAGTGGAGAAAATCTGTGCTTTAACCACTTCTTGGCTGCTGTCACGAATCCCATGTGAGCTGCTCTCCCTCTCAATGTGATGTCAGATGACCCCAACAATGCTCACAGATGGCCCCATAAAGAGATTAAGAAAGCACAAGATAGTGTAGAATGCACCAAACAATTTATTAAAAACGGCTAACACAGCCAAGTGAATACTCACATAAAAAAATGTGTTTAAAATCAGCACTATAATGCCGTCTGCATCTTGTGGGAATTCTCCTAATTGCCCAGGATTGCAGCCAGCACTTGTATCACCTATCCACGGGGTACACCAAGAAGTGTGGTCTCTCTGCCTTCCGTGTTGCGATCCGGCACCTGCCCTGTGACGTCACCTCATGCGCGTCTCCCACAACTCTAGGGAACTCCCCTATCGACGGAACCAACCAAGCTCCTCCTCTCCTAACGCGTTTCGTGACGTAGGCACGTCACTTTGGTGCATTCTACACTATCTCGTGCTTTCTAAATCACCAATGTTTTTATAGAAAAACTTAAAGAACTATTCGAAACAGAATTGGGAAGAAAAGGTAATCAAAATCAACAGTGAATATTTGAGTCACTTACGATTTTCAGATGAGATTTTTATTTCAACCACAAGTCCAGAAGTTCTCCAGCAACAAATCAGAGAACTCCCCAAAGCAAGTAAGAAAGTGGCCCTCCATATGAATCTCAGAAATGCAGTACTGAAGATTCGAAATAAATGGAATAGACTATTTCTACCCTGGCCAGGAAGTATTAATGTGTGGGAACCTTTCCAATAAAATCAATAGGAGAATGAAGATGAGAGGGAGCGCATTTGGGAGAAACAAGATCATATTTCAACGGAACATTCCATTGTGCCACAAGAAGAAAGTTTTTGACTAGTGAATTCTGCCAGTGCTAACGTATTTATGTGAAACTTGGGCCCTAAATGCGAAAGACAATTCAGAAGCTTCAGACAACCCAAAAAAGTATGGAGAGATGTATGCTGGGTATTACCCCAAGAGACAGGAAAAAAGAATGAATGAGTTTGTGACTGAGTGTACATGCCGGACAAAGAATTAGGCAATTGAGGAGCTAAATAATGAAAGAGTTGAAGAGAAATGGAGCTCGACCCTAGGTTTAGGTACTTAGCTTATGCTACTAGTCAGCTAACTAATAACAGGCGTGTAGGCAGCAGGAGGTAGCAATACTGTAGCAAAAGGAGGCACCAATTGCTTTCAGAGGTCTCTCCTATTTAACCCTGCAAGGAGCTGTGTTCCCACAGGGACTTAACTGAAGACTAGCAGGTAATGCTACCCTGCTTTCACTTTTTTGTTTTTGTAACAGGGTGGACTGCTAGGGAGGGCAAGGAAGAATGACAACGTACTAGAAACCGAAGAAGAAAGTTCTGGATTCACAGACTTAACACCCTCATACCCAATGGTCTCAATGCTGACTTTGAATTAGCACCATTCCTTACCTGACCATAATACACACTGTCTTAATATCCCCTACATCTGATACCTGCCTCCCTACTGTGACCTCTCCCATTCCTTTTCCTCCCATTCCCCTATGTTTATGCACTTATATGCTGCATACCCACTTTATGGACTGCAATATGTCTATTGAGAATTTGTAATTTGATAATCCTTAAAATGGTTTGCCTTCCTTGACCAACTGACATTCTCTTTCTCTCTTCTCTCTCCCATTTCCCATGAGTCACCGGATCGATATTTTATATGTTATGTATAAGCCATTATGGCTGAACTACTTACTATCTCTCTTAGTCATGTATTTTATTAATGTTGCGGCGTATTTGACCACAGAGTTATTTACCTTTAATAGGAGAACCTGTGTGAAATCTGATAGATTAATTAATTGGAACAATTATACACACTACATATTGGTGTGCACCCACTAGGGGTCTCATTCGCTCCTGAGGAAGCTGTCTTGTGCACAGCGAAACGCGTAGAGCCGTCCAAAGCCTGTACAGCTGTTTTTTGAACTGAAGGCGCCGGAGTTGCTGTGTTGCCCTGCTGCCCGCTTCCCTGGTTACCGTACCGGAAGTCGTCAATCCCTCACCGGATGTGATGTCAGACGCTATCCACCACGATCCGACGGGAGTCACTGGGAGGTGAAGCAACAAGCGTTCCAACTGTTCCGGCACTCTACTGCCTCAAGTAAAACCTTATGTGTACATGTCCTATGTACTTATTGTGAGTACATTTCCTATATGTTTTTATATTTATACATTTTATACCTTCGATCTATACCATGGTCTCCCCTTGTTTTCCATGAATACCTACTCGAGTGGGATTTCTCCTGCACCATCATCTGTTCGAGCTTTTGCCACTGCTGGGCAAATACTTATCTGCTGTCCCGATCAACATTTACCTGCTGTTTAAGATCTATGCTGTTTAAACACTGACCTGCTGTAAGTAGGCATTTATACAGAGCCAAGATTCGATTGCTTCAATATTGTGTTATTGTTCTGCACCATTATTTTTTATTATTTTTCCTGGGGTGTTCCTGAGACCATCGCTCCCTTCCTACCCTGGACCATCATTATTATTCATATTCTTACATTTGGCACAGGGAGAAAGGAGATAGAAAAAAACAAGGTTAATGAATTCAAACATATAATGCAGATTATAGGCTAAAGCAGTAAAATTCCGGGCATTACTGAAATCCCTGCTCTCTGTTTAAAATTCCGCGCATTATTCATTCAGTAATGCCCGGAATTTTTGGCTGTGTGCCAAGTGTTTATTTCCAGCCAATCAGCTTTTCTTTTTGTCAAAAAAGCTCTGAGACAGGGCAGGGGATTGGTCATGAGGCAGGAGCAGCTCTGAGACAGGGCAGGGGATTGGTCAGGAAGCAGCAGCAGAGCTGACAGACAGTCGAATTGGGGACGGAGGGAGAGAGTGTGTAGCTGCAAAGGAAGCGTGTCTGCAGTTTCTTTGTGTCGTGTGTGTGTGTGTTTGTAGCTGCAGTTTGTGTGTATTGTGTGTATAGCTGCAGTGTGTGTGTTATGTGTGTGTAGCTGCAGTGTGTGTGTTGTATGTGTGTAGCTGCAATTTGTGTGTTGTATGTGTGTGAAGCTGCAGTTTGTGTGTTGTGTGTGTTTGTAGCTGCAGTGTGTATGGGTATGTAGCTGCAGTGTGTGTGTGTGTGTGTGTGTGTGTGTGTGTGTGTGTGTGTGTGTGTGTTTAGCTGCAGTGTGTGTGTGTGTGTGTGTGTGTGTGTGTGTGTGTGTGTGTGTGTGTGTGTGTGTGTGTGTGTGTGTGTGTGTGTGTGTGTGTGTGTGTGTGTGTGTGTGTGTGTGTGTGTGTGTGTGTGTGTAGCTGCAGTGTGTGTGTAGCTGCAGTTTGTGTGTGCGTGTGTGTAGCTGCAGTATGTGTGTGTGTGTGTGTGTGTGTGTGTGTGTGTGTGTGTGTGTGTGTGTGTGTGTGTGTGTGTGTGTGTGTGTGTGTGTGTGTGTGTGTGTGTGTGTGTGTGTGTGTGTGTGTGTGTGTGTGTTGCTGCAGTGTGTGTGTAGCTGCAGTTTGTTTGTGTGTGTGTGTGTGTACACAGAGGGGGTGGCAGTGTGTGGATATAGATACCTGCAGTGTAAGTGTAAATAGGTGTTTTAATGTATTTACCATTTTATTTTAATAAAAAAATCTATATAACTATACAAAAGTGTCTATTATTTATAAAAAAAGCCTAAATTAAGCCTATAATAGTAATAATCCCTTCAGAACATGGCGTTACTGGCCAATAATGCCCTGGCTGGGTTAAAGTCCCTCGGCTTCGCTTCAGGCCTTCAACTCTTCCAGCCAGGACATTATTGGCCAGTAATGCCCTGTTCTTCGGGGATTATTACTTAAATAAAACTGAATAACACGATCTGCAGGTGGAAGTACAGCATCATAGAAAGTGTTATTATTCATGGTTCTTCTGCTGCACCGACTAGCAGAGAGAGTGACCTCTTACAATGATAGTGGCAAATATGCTAATTTATCTTTGCAAAATATATTAAAATGATTTAAATTAGCATATTTAACAGGTATCTCAGGTGTGTCCACACATCTCTCCACGTAGAGGGTATATAAGTAAATGATCTCTCTCTAATATGACTTTTGAAGGATGTTGATCCATAGGAAAATATAATTGCCAATAGTATCAGGAAGAAATATATGTTTCCCCTTATGAGACATAATTGGCAAATGTTTCACTGAGATTCTTTAGTTTTCCCTTTCTCTAGATCAAAACAAATATAGGATGAGTATCTCTGACGATTACATTTGAGAAATGTTGAACTCGATGGAAAATCGTTTTTTTTAACCTGTTCTACCATGTTACTATCTACAATGTAAGCTGGAGCAGATGTAGGACTGATTTCAGTATTGAGAGGAGAAACCTTTAAGATAGTCTGAATCCTGGTGAAGCTCCTTATAGAATCCACTTATCAGATCAAGTGTTGTTTTTCCATTCTATATCCTTCTCTCTTATAACACTGCTTTTTACCTACAGTGTAGTGAAGCAGTGCACAAACTGGGGGGGCGGGAGAATTTATAGGGGGGGCGCGGGCAGTTACAGAGGCCCCGCGCTATTCCCAACAGGATTTCAATTAAATGCCGGGGGAGGCGTGAGGCCTCTGTAACCTCACTTACCTGCTCTCTGCTGGGTCTTTGGCGATGCGTCGCCATGGCAACGCACATCAAATGTTGTGGTGGAGTCACGTGACATCACATGACCCGCGACATCATTTGACACTGACTCATTGGAAAGGGGGGGGGTCGTAAACGCTGCGGCTCCCGGGCAGGGGGGGCGCAGCTCAAGAAGTTTGCGCACCCCTAGTATAGTGTATGAATGTCATTAATTCCACAGAAATGTGGTTGAGGCCTCGTTCAGGGTGCCAGAGGCAGGAGTTGGAGGGCGGGGGTTCGCGAGGGCGGGCGGCAGTCTGCTGGGCGATGTGTGTTCATCCTCCCCAGCAGACTTTTTTAGGAGTTGAGGAGGCGGGGAGGAGGCAGGGCTACAGACGGCAGCTTAGGGATCCAAGTTGCAGTCTTGAAATCATTCTCAAGAATGATTTCATTGGCTGCCGAGGTCCCAGTGATGCTGCTGCAGCTTCAAAAAACAACCTGGCTTGTTTATTGAAACTGTAGCCAGCGTCAACTCCGGACTTCGGAGACAGGGCAGCTGCTACCCTGACAACCAGTATTCAATTTGAATACATTGTGTCCCACGGCAGCTCGCACGGCAGCACGCCCTCCCTCCGAAGTCTGCACCCTGAACGAGGCCTTAGAGAGTTAGTAGATTTCTATTGTGGGTGAGGGAATTTTCCACTGAGAACCATGGATCCCATGCCCTCTGGAAATTATTGATATTATCATTGAGAAATGCAGTTATCTTTTCGAATACCATACCATAACGGTAAACCCCGTTATAACGCGGTCCTCGGGGTCCACCCCGAGACCACCTCGTTAGTAACGGGGTCGCGCTAATTTTTTTTTTAAATGGCTGCCGCGCGCCTGATCGGGAGGGAGGGAGTGAGGAGGGAAGAAAGTTAATTAAATAAATAAAAAGTTTTAAAAAAATGGCGGTGATTCATCCCTCCTCCCTCTCCCTCCCAGCGCCCTGGTTTTGCGGTGCGCGGCAACGTGTGTCTGTGTCTTCCCAGCCAGATCTGCTACTGCAGCGTGTCTGAGTGTATTTCCTACCAGATCTGCTACTGCAGCATGTGTCCTCCCAGCCAGATCTGCTGCTGCTACAAGAGGTGTGGTGTGTGTGTGTGTGTGTGTGTGTGTGTGTGTGTGTGTGTGTGTGTGTGTGTGTGTGTGTGTGTGTGTGTGTGTGTGTGTGTGTGTGTGTGTGTGTGTGTGTGTGTGTGTGTGTGTGTGTGTGTTGCTGCAGTGTGTGTGTAGCTGCAGTTTGTTTGTGTGTGTGTGTGTGTGTGTGTGTGTGTACACAGAGGGGGTGGCAGTGTGTGGATATAGATACCTGCAGTGTAAGTGTATATAGGTGTTTTAATGTATTTACCATTTTATTTTAATAAAAAAATCTATATAACTATACAAAAGTGTCTATTATTTATAAAAAAAAAAGCCTAAATTAAGCCTATAATAGTATTAATCCCTTCAGAACAGGGCGTTACTGGCCAATAATGCCCTGGCTGGGTTAAAGTCCCTCGGCTTCGCTTCAGGCCTTCAACTCTTCCAGCCAGGACATTATTGGCCAGTAATGCCCTGTTCTTCGGGGATTATTACTTAAATAAAACTGAATAACACGATCTGCAGGTGGAAGTACAGCATCATAGAAAGTGTTATTATTCATGGTTCTTCTGCTGCACCGACTAGCAGAGAGAGTGACCTCTTACAATGATAGTGGCAAATATGCTAATTTATCTTTGCAAAATATATTAAAATTATTTAAATTAGCATATTTAACAGGTATCTCAGGTGTGTCCACACATCTCTCCACGTAGAGGGTATATAAGTAAATGATCTCTCTCTAATATGACTTTTGAAGGATGTTGATCCATAGGAAAATATAATTGCCAATAGTATCAGGAAGAAATATATGTTTCCCCTTATGAGACATAATTGGCAAATGTTTCACTGAGATTCTTTAGTTTTCCCTTTCTCTAGATCAAAACAAATATAGGATGAGTATCTCTGACGATTACATTTGAGAAATGTTGAACTCGATGGAAAATCGTTTTTTTTAACCTGTTCTACCATGTTACTATCTACAATGTAAGCTGGAGCAGATGTAGGACTGATTTCAGTATTGAGAGGAGAAACCTTTAAGATAGTCTGAATCCTGGTGAAGCTCCTTATAGAATCCACTTATCAGATCAAGTGTTGTTTTTCCATTCTATATCCTTCTCTCTTATAACACTGCTTTTTACCTACAGTGTAGTGAAGCAGTGCACAAACTGGGGGGGCGGGAGAATTTATAGGGGGGGCGCGGGCAGTTACAGAGGCCCCGCGCTATTCCCAACAGGATTTCAATTAAATGCCGGGGGAGGCGTGAGGCCTCTGTAACCTCACTTACCTGCTCTCTGCTGGGTCTTTGGCGATGCGTCGCCATGGCAACGCATATCAAATGTTGTGGTGGAGTCACGTGACATCACATGACCCGCGACATCATTTGACACTGACTCATTGGAAAGGGGGGGGGTCGTAAACGCTGCGGCTCCCGGGCAGGGGGGGCGCAGCTCAAGAAGTTTGCGCACCCCTAGTATAGTGTATGAATGTCATTAATTCCACAGAAATGTGGTTGAGGCCTCGTTCAGGGTGCCAGAGGCAGGAGTTGGAGGGCGGGGGTTCGCGAGGGCGGGCGGCAGTCTGCTGGGCGATGTGTGTTCATCCTCCCCAGCAGACTTTTTTAGGAGTTGAGGAGGCGGGGAGGAGGCAGGGCTACAGACGGCAGCTTAGGGATCCAAGTTGAAACATTGGCTGCCGAGGTCCCAGTGATGCTGCTGCAGCTTCAAAAAACAACCTGGCTTGTTTATTGAAACTGTAGCCAGCGTCAACTCCGGACTTCGGAGACAGGGCAGCTGCTACCCTGACAACCAGTATTCAATTTGAATACATTGTGTCCCACGGCAGCTCGCACGGCAGCACGCCCTCCCTCCGAAGCCTGCACCCTGAACGAGGCCTTAGAGAGTTAGTAGATTTCTATTGTGGGTGAGGGAATTTTCCACTGAGAACCATGGATCCCATGCCCTCTGGAAATTATTGATATTATCATTGAGAAATGCAGTTATCTTTTCGAATACCATACCATAACGGTAAACCCCGTTATAACGCGGTCCTCGGGGTCCACCCCGAGACCACCTCGTTAGTAACGGGGTCGCGCTAATTTTTTTTTTAAATGGCCACCGCGCGCCTGATCGGGAGGGAGGGAGTGAGGAGGGAAGAAAGTTAATTAAATAAATAAAAAGTTTTTAAAAAATGGCGGTGATTCATCCCTCCTCCCTCTCCCTCCCAGCGCCCTGGTTTTGCGGTGCGCGGCAACGTGTGTCTGTGTCTTCCCAGCCAGATCTGCTACTGCAGCGTGTCTGAGTGTATTTCCTACCAGATCTGCTACTGCAGCATGTGTCCTCCCAGCCAGATCTGCTGCTGCTACAAGAGGTGTGGTGTGTGTGTGTGTGTGTGTGTGTGTGTGTGTGTGTGTGTGTGTGTGTGTGTGTGTGTGTGTGTGTGTGTGTGTGTGTGTGTGTGTGTGTGTGTGTGTGTGTGTGTGTGTGTGTGTGTGTGTGTGTGTGAAAAACGGGTTCTGCTGACATGTGAAAAACGGGAGCTGCTGACATGTGAAAAACGGGGGCTGCTGACATGTGAAAAACGGGCTGCTGACATGTGAAAAACGGGCTGGTGGGCTGCTGACATGTGAAAAACGGGCTGGTGGGCTGCTGACATGTGAAAAACGGGCTGGTGGGCTGCTGACATGTGAGGGGGGGTGGGCTGCTGACATGTGAGTGTATTGTGAGAGCTGTGTGCAGTGAGTGTGTGTGCAGTGAGTGTGTGTGAAGTGAGTGTGTGTGCAGTGAGTGCTGGGAGTGTGTGCAGTGTGCAAAAAAAAAAATTCTCCTCCTCCTGTGTGTGCAGTGTGAGCAATGAGCAGTGTGTGTGCAGTGTGCAGTGTGTGCAGTGTGAGCAATGAGCAGTGTGTGTGCAGTGTGTCAGTGTGAGCAGTGTGTGTAGTGTGAGCAATGAGCAGTGTGTGTGCAGTGTGCAGTGTGAGCAATGTGCAGTGTGTGTGCAGTGTGCAGTGTGCGCAGTGTGAGCAATGAGCAGTGTGTGTGCAGTGTGCAGTGTGTGTCAGTGTGAGCAGTGTGTGTGCAGTGTGCAGTGTGTGCAGTGTGAGCAATGAGCAGTTTGTGCGCAGTGTGCAGTGTGAACAACGAGCAGTGTGTGTGCAGTGTGTGTGCAGTGTGTGTGCAGTGTGTGTCAGTGTGTGTGCAGTGAGCAGTGTGTGTGCAGTGTGTGCAGTGAGAGTGTGTGCAGTGTACAAAAAAAAAAAATATTTTTAATTGCGATCATTACTGGAGCTGGTTGTTTCCAGTTAAAGGCAATACAGCATCTGGTTGCTGAAAGAATGTGTGTCATAAATTTGTGTTCTACTTTGGTAATGTTTTGAGGTCGCTTATTAAGTAAAGCTAAAGCTGGGTTTGGATGAATTGTTATCTGTAGTAAATACGTATTGTTTTACTCATTGTAAAAATAAGTTGGAACAGTTGGGTCCACAGAGTTTTTAGTCAGGGACATTCCCACCAGATATGAAAGAAAGTGCCCTGCATTCCACAATTTCGAAAACACTGTGATGAGGTCAGGATATATTTTATGAAGTTTGTAGGGGGTGAGATACCACATATAAAGTAGTTTGTAACTGTTCTCTTTTATAGTGGCATTGATAGAGATAGGTGATATTGTCTCCCAAATCTCTTTCCAATCTTCAGACTCAAGAGGTTTTCCCAGGTCTTTGTCCCATTGTTTAATATAAGACATATTTGTGTTTGTATAATGGGTAAGTAGTTCTTACTATAGCGTTGAGATCAGACCTTTGAACATTGGGTTGTCCTTGCAAATATTTTCGTATACGGTACTGCTGGAGTACTGTATAGGAAGGGTCCTTTAAAATTAAATGTTAATCTGTAAATATCTGTATAGGTTGGTGGGAAGTACTGTATTTGATGGATTTCTTTTAATGAATGAAATTATTTTATCCGGTTTCTGTCTAAGATATTTCCAATTCGTATGAGACCCTTTGTCATCCACCATTTAAATTGGTTTGTGGACAAATCTGGTGGAAAGGCTGGATTGTCGAACAGGGGTGTCTTGTTGATAGTTGGTGTGGTCATCTTTATAGTGGGGATTTCCCATATGCTTAAGAAGTGAATAATAGTAGGGAGTGTTGGCGATTTGTAATAATCTTTCTTTTGGGCTTAGCCAGAGTTTATTGTCTAGTTTTACTGGGGTTGCATTAGATTTGTCTATGTCTACCCATCTGATTATGCACTCTGTTGTATGTCAAAGGCTGGTTTGGATCAATTGCTCCACCCTGTTATACTGTTGGAGAATTGACACTCCCAGCCCCCCCCCCCCCCCCCACGGATTTGGGGATTGATACAATTTGTCGGCTGACTCTAGCGTTTTTACCACCCCATATGCTCTGTATCTTTTGTTGTAGCGACTTTAAGTCTCCCTTAATCAGAGGGATAAGCAGTGACCTGAAAAGAAATAGAATCCTGGGCAGTAATGTCATTTTGACTGAGTAGATACGTCCTATCCAAGATATGGAATACTTAGACCAGGCTTCGAGATCCTTTTTCATTTTTTTTATACATATAAGGATAGTTAACCATACTGTAAGTGGGGGTTATCTTAACACCTAGAAAAGGTCCCTTTGCCATTTGAAGTCAAAGTTTATTGTTATACATTTTACTGTTTCAGTGGGGTAGATTAATGTTTAAGGCCTCTGAATTATTACCGTTAACTTCATAATATTAGTTTTATGTCTGAAGCGCTTATTCCGATTTTGTGTTATATTATTATTTCACGAGTATTACTGCTGTGGCAGTGGCACCAATAGCAGCACCATCACGCCAGTCCTGCTTATTTACGCTTATGTAGAAGATTTTTGCAGTACAATGCAGCAGTAAATGCTGCTAACCTGATGCAGCAGTAAATGTTTTTTTCACAGAATGGCTGTGAGAATTTAGTAAGCATATCTGCTCTGTTGAAATCAGGAAGTGCGTTTAGAAAACCTAACTTCCCTCAAAATGACTTTTCACATTAACATGTAACTGGTGTTCATATACAGTATATCATTTCCTTTAGTATGTGTAAGTACAGTAAAGGCAATTCAAGTGCCTTAGGATTTTACTTATTTTATTGTAGCTTTCTTGATACCATACCAGGTCGTAACCTAGTATTTGGTACAGTATGAGAATAATAAGATAACAAAGTGCAGTGAGAAAACAATAGCTTTGTGTAATGGGGTAAGAGGAAGAACTGCTATTGCCTCACATGTACATTAAGCATAAGGTTGTTTCAAGTCTGTGACGTATGATTGTGTATATGTAACACAAATGCACGGAGCTCCAGGGATGAATGTTCAACAACACACTGTGAGCTTCTCCAGCAAAGGAGTTAACACTGAGACTTTTAGGGGAACAATATTAGGGTTTAAATCACAGAGCCGTTGCTTTCGGCTTAATAAAATGTACAAGAAGCCCAGTGGCATGAAGTGTTAAAAAATAACACGCACAAATCTAACAGTGACTTTGTGAGAATTTATCAAATTGGTCTCCATCTAACTGCAAGGGCAAAATATTTTAGCGTTATTTTATTATTTGCATAAATCACTGTTACTGCACCGACACACTTTATTCGAGCAAATACCCAGTATGTACCTGGCAGATACCTGGAATGCGCCGCTCCTGACCTCTGACAAGCCCCGTTGCGTTTGCCTTCCCAGCCTGGGTTCATGCCTGGCTGACGGGCGGCTGATCTGTTAAATGATAATGATTAGGATTTAATAGGCTGCAATGCTTCGCGTGTCTACCAGATGGCATAAATTCATGAATTGTAATGCAGTATATATATATATATATATATACTGTGCAGTATTGCAGCCAGCGGGAATAAAATGCTTCAATCCCTGCCTGGAAAATAACCCAATGCACTCGGGCAGAAAACAGTCACAAACCTCAATACACCCGGGTATACCCGAATTCGTGGGACTAGCCGAGCTCGAATAAAGTGTGTCGCCAGTGTACGTGCACAAAATAGGAGCACTTTCTTTGCGCGGTCCACATTTTATGTGTAGCCCCAGTCCCCCTTGGGCTCCTAGTCTAATTCCCCTTACCTCTGCATTGCCTACGGGTGTTGGCGGATAGCAGTCAGGGAGAGGCAGCAGCAGGGCGCATGTGGTGTGGAGCTGGAGCGGCGACCGGGTTGCCTGAGGTCCGCATGTGCAGTAGCATCCATAGCGGCGGCCATTATAGGGAAGGCTCCGTGCAGGGACTACAAGTCCCATGAGCCTTAAATAGGGTTGTCA
The DNA here is from genome assembly GCF_040206685.1 of Ascaphus truei. Taxonomy (NCBI): domain Eukaryota; kingdom Metazoa; phylum Chordata; class Amphibia; order Anura; family Ascaphidae; genus Ascaphus; species Ascaphus truei. The sequence continues at coordinate 55,768,427 of NC_134483.1, read as the reverse complement.
AAATTTCCTACAAGAAGAGGAGACATTTTTCACGTGCTTAGACCGCACGTCAGTCGGTGCTGGGACATGATAAGGGTAGGGTGTGGCCGCTGCACTAGGCCAGAGACCCCCTCTTAGGCCTAAGCTAGGCCCCAACTCCCCTCAAGTTGTGGTTGCTGCAGGGACCGGCCCATAGGATAGGGCCACGGCCCTGTAGGACCGGCAAAAGTGAGGGACACCGACAGAACACGGTGGTCTCCCGTTCACAGGTGGTCTGGGACCAGACACCTATTATACAGACATTCCTAAAGGTGGTACCATCCATGCGGGACCCACTCAACGTAGAGGCGGGTTGCGGCACCAGATCCGTGGATTCCATCATCCTCAAGACAGCATCAGCGTGCCCGGGTGTGGACCCACCCGGCAGGTATCTTCCTCAAAAGTGCACCAACACACACAGTATAGTGGCAGCGCTGACCACATATAAAGGGTGGGGCTATATCCTTGTGGACACTAGGGTGGTTTAGTGCCCGGGGACCTCATCAGGGGACAGTCTCATGTGGGGACTGTGGACAAGGGTCGTTGGTGGGTGGTTGCGGCCGTGTGAGGCTGGAGGGTAGCTGTAACCAGTAGCCATACTATAGTGCGATAGTAAACTGTTATTTTATGTTACCCAGTGTGGTTATTGTGTGAGCATATATGTATATATATATATATATATATATATATATATATATATATATATATATATATATATATATATACAGTGGTCGACAAATCACCAAAAAATCTACTCGCCAAACAAAAAAATCTACTCGCCACCTAGTACCACACGTGTGCTGCTTGGGCCAATAGGAGCTCGCCACGATGTTAAATCCACTCGCCCGGGGCGAGCAAATGTATAGGTTTGTCGAACACTGTGTATATATATATATATATATATATATATATATTTAGGTCCTGTAACGGGCAATTCCACATTGTATAATAAGTTACAGGTGGAGGCGCTGACGAACATTGTTCCAGGATACACCCCAGGCTCCCTGCAGCGGAGGCCCAGACCTCCTGTGAGCCGCATGTATTGCACCATACGCACACCGTAGTCACATAATCTCACAGAGGGTGGGGATACATGTGCTACATATGTAAATGTTGTGTAGCAGAGCAGAATAGACACAACTTCCTGTGTATCTATACTGTATGCTTTAGAAACCACTTCCTTTGTAACCCACAGTAACCAACATGGGAGTCCTTTCCTGTAGCAGGGGTTGCTCTAATGGTCTCATACCTGCCACTAACACACAATGTGATAATGATTAATGATCCAGTCCAGACTTCTTCCTTAGAGCATTATACTAATGTTTCGGACACTAGAGCAAATGGGGATCGTTCCAGACCGAGGACATGATGATTATCGCACTGTGAACCTGGAGTTAGTTGCTTTGGAGGGGATAAGAAGATGTTTTCTCAGACATTAGGGCCAGTAGCTGTAATTATTAGGATCACTGCACGAATGTTTGTCAGTAACTCATAATGCGGAGGTAGGTTTTGCAGTGTCTGCACTCTGCAGTCATGCCCAGCTTTCCATTTCAGCATGTTTATTTTCACAAAGTTAGGAACTTCAAACGTTACTTTAACCACAGTAAGCTGACCTTTTATTATAATATCAAAGTTGGTGTCAACCTAATAGAAATGTACTAAAGTACCATGAAAGGCTTTAATAACCCTGACATTAATATATCACTGCGCTTGGAGATTTTCTTAGGTATGTAAATGTAGCCCTCTTTCCTCCACCCTAAGTGAGATTGGGGTGGGTAGGTGTATCTGACTACTTATCAGTGTGGTGCGGTACCTGTTGGCAACCACGAGAGCTGAGCATCTGCCATGGGGAACCTGGGGTCTATACTTACACTCGGTGCAGTGCCTCCACTGATGAGGGATCCCAACGTGGTGGGATTGTGCCCTCACCAGAACAACCATACAGTAAATACACACAATGTGAATAAACAGTATCTACTGAGCATGAACGATAACTTCAATGAAACTCTCTTTGCATAACATCAATACATCATATGAATAACATTGCATCACCCTGAATGCATACCATCCCCTCACCCACATGTCCATCATCACATCCCCCTCACTCCCTTGAGTGTCCACAACAATAAAGACCAATGTGAGTGTGAGGGATAGCGCTTCCCTGTGTTGTTTCCCGGTGGTGCACTTATTCTACTACCTCCCTGGTCACTGCTCCTGATCAGGATAATCCTTGGACTCAGCAACACCGCACAGTGATCCCATGCCACACTGCGCTGCTCTCTGCAGGAATGGATACTCTTTCTGCACTCAGGCTGCACGGCATTCAGGCACTGTCCTGCAGCATGTCTCTTCCTCTTTCTCTGAGTATGTGAAGGAGTCCCTGTCTTAAGGCAGTCCCTATCACATACAGCTTCCCTCTGCAGTGTCTCCGGGGACTAACTGGGCCCTGGGGTATACCTCTACCCTAGCTCCTGCATGCAGAAGATCTCTTCCGGTAGCTTCTGTCTGATCCCAGACTCTGGCAGCTCACCACGTGCAACTGGCACTGGTGATATTCACATACTGTATAACTAGAAAGCAACCCCCCTTCTTCCTATGAGGGGCCTCTCACTGACACAGCCAAATAACTGCTGCAGCTGCACTAGAAAGCCACACTGTCTCTTCTTGTCAGAGCACACAGCACTGCAGCTGTGTCACTGACAAGACTTACACACACCTAAGGGCAGGGTCCCCTACCTAAGGGGCCTTCCCTAAGAACTTACCCACTAACCTAGTGGGGAGTGGGACCTACCTGGGGCCTGGGGGTAACCTGGCCTAGTGTAAGAGCCTTACACACCCTCGCCCTTCCTTCTCCCAGCTCCAACTGCCTACCGTGGTCCCTGCAACATTGTATCCTTCTCCCACAGGAGAAGCTGCAAACCCTATTTGCTGGCGGGCTGCACGTGATGTGGGTGAAAGGGCAGTCCCCAGAGGCTGCTGGGAATTGTAGTCCACTCAGGACCACTTTAACATTGGGACCGCGTGCGCTATCTTTACTGCGCCTGTGCGAAGCTGTAATGGCCGACGCTATGCTTAACTGCGCCTGCGCGACCTCTAGAGGGCCTTCCTGCCTTTCTGCCTTCTCAATGGTGAACCGAGGAGCCAAAGGGGACCTGGCTACATAAACTAAAATATAAACATGATATAAGATTTCAAACGTCGCAAATCGCTATTACCTACTTATAGTCATTTACACAACATAAAGTTTCAAATATAGGAAAAAATTAATAAATAATTCCCATCAGCCTTTAATAAGCTTAAAGGTCTATTGATAGAGCAGTCCCAGGTAGAAGGTAAAAAAATGTTAACTACTCATCAGTTTAAGCAGCTTCTCTGGAAAGATTAAATAGCCCTTATATTAACTGTTTAAATTATTTGTAACCTGTTTCCATTTTCTCCAGGTCCAATTGAAGTTTACAAGCTACTTATGTTAATGTTTGAGTAAGGCTGAGTCCATAGAGACTGCAGCTGTGCGGAGGCGCGCGGAGGCTGGGGCCTTAGTGCGCGCGCCGTCCGGGGGCGTGTCTGGGGGCGGGCCAGTGACGTCACGGAGCTGGTTCGCCCTCATTGGGCGAACCGCTCACGTGACCGGCCCTCCGCTCCCCTCAGTGCCAAAACTTAAATTGAAATGTCTCCTCCGCACGCTTCAAGCGCCCCCTAAAGCCGCCCTCATAAAGGGTGCCGGGGGTAAGTCCGCTGCCTCAGCGTGGCTCCGCGCGGGTCAGCGGCTAAGTGCTGACCATGCCTGCGGCCTAATAAAGGCTTTATAAGAGGGCTGAAGGAGTGGCTCAGTTAGTAACAACACTGACTCTGGCACGGAGCTTGAATCAGGGGGGCCTGTTCAATTCGCAGCTTGTGACCTTGAGCAAGTCACCCCATCTCCCTGCGCCTCAGGCACCAAAAAGATAGATTGTAAGCTCCACTTGGCAGGGACTGTTTCTACAAATTGTCTCTGTAAAGTGCTACATAAAACTAGCAGCACTATACACGAACAAGCAATTGTTATTATTATAATTACTATAACAATACTGTCCTTAGTTCACCTTTGTCCAAGCAGAATTTGCCCTTATTATTGTTGTTTTATAGTTTGTTGCCACTTAAGAATTTTTTTATACTTTAGAATTTTATAGCAATGCAAAGGTTCCTAATTAGTTTAATTTCATTCTAATTTCTAAGCGTAGAAGAAGGGAGATTGTGAAGAGCACAGCACTGATGAGTGAGCCTAGGTTTGAATCCAAGGATTACCTCTTGTGACTTAGCCAGTCCCCTTACTTTCCTGTTAACAATTTAGCATAGGTTGAACTTGATGGACCTATGTCTTTTTTCTACCTCATCTACTCTGTAACTATGTAACTTTGCATTATACTGTTGCATCTGGGATCCCATAATGTGATTCAGCCATAGAATATAAATGCCTCAACACAGACATATTCATTATTTTACAATATGACTCTGAATCTGTTAGTATGTTTGTGTTCCCCTCATTGGAAAGATCCTAGCCTGTGCAATTAGATTTTTCTATCTTCGTCAGAAAACATAAAAGATGAAAAGTAGAGTTGCTTTTCATGTCAAAGCAGTTATACTGCAGATTAACAAAATTGTGTTAAAACTAAAAAAAAAAAAACTGATAGATTTGTAACCATGACAGAGTAAAAAAAAAAAAAATAGCCATAGAGGAGGATATATGTTACAATATCTTATATCCAATCAGCTCTGTTGCAAGCCTCAAACCAGGAAACGTTTGATATAGCTGTGTATGTGCACACTGCAACATTTCTCACTTCAGCTCTTTTTTTGCATTCTGTTTGTAGGCAAGAAATACAAATGTGAAGTCACTTGCAGCAAAATTTAACCCAGTGCCCAGCCCGATGGAGGATTTGGAGAGCAACCCCCCTTTCAATACACCAGGTCGCCCTGTTCCAAAGGTGGGAATACAAGCTAGAAAAGCTGCACTTGAGAAACTCACCAACGCAACAACAACACATTCTGCATCCGGGGTTACTTCACCCAAGAAACCTGAATCTCCCAAACTTCCAAGAGGATTGAAACCTTTACCAGAACAAGTTAAACCTTCCTTTCCAAAGCCCAGTGTAGGTGTGAATAGACTTGGTAGCTCTTTTCATGCGCCTAACAAGGAAACAGACGGAAGAGGTGTATTTCCCAAACCATCTGGGTTTAAGCCTTCTGATCTGCATAAAGAAGAGCCAAAAGTATTATTTCCAAAACCAACAGGGACTAAGCCTTATATTGGTAATAGCTCCCAACAATATGAACATAAGATTGCAGGAATTAAGCCATCACTTCAGCCTGAGCAACAGGAAAATGAAGAAAAACTCACATTTCCCAAACCATCTGCCCTAAGGGGAGTCATTGTCACAAAAGAGAATGAATCCAAGCCTACGTTCCCCCCCAAAATAGCTGTAGGGCCAAAGCCTTCTTTAAATCTAAATGTATGTTCCAGTGAAAACAATTTTAAGAAAAATGCTTTTGTGCCAAAAACATATTCAAGTTCTCAAGATGTCAAACCATTCAAATCGACAAAGGAATCGACCGAAGGTAATGAGGCATCAAGTCCTTCACCCCCATCTTTTCTTGGAGTGACATTAAAGTCAGCATCAACATCAGGAGTAAAATCCATTCAAAGTCCATTTTTTAAGCAAAACCTGGAAGAGAATGTTGAAGGCACAAAGCCACATAATGTGGGAAAAGATTTCATGAACAAATTAAAGCAAGATGATAACAACTCTAGACCCGTCGCAACCAAATTCCCAAGACTGCAACCTAAATTTATAGCAGACCAAGGGCCCAGTTTCCTGGACAAATTAAAGGAAGAGAAAGATCCGTCTGAGCCAAAGAGGAAACCTCTTCAACCTTTGTTTAAATTAGGTCCTGCACCTCAGAAGCCTTCCAGGCCACCTTTTGTTGACCTCGAACGAATTAAAAGTACAAAAGGATATGGTAAGTTTCATTATCCAATTATTCTGGATCCATCTTTTAATGGGGAAAACAATAGATGACAGTTAAGAAAAAGTGTAAGTTCAAGTTAACCATTGTTGTTTTCCTTGCTTTTGTATTACACACATCTGAGGTACAGTGAATGGCTACTACCCATTGAACACTGTTCAAATTGCCGCACATTCGTTACGCTGTAAGAATAACATGCCATTGTAAATATAAAATGACCTGACTTGTCGAACGTTCACTTTACCCCCAATGTACAAAAATTAGAATATTATGAAACCAAGTATCAAAGACCAGTGATAAACAGACTTCTCATAGCTATAATTCCTGAAGAAATGTAGATACAGTACCATTTAATGTGTCAACAGGAGAGTTCATCATGTATCTAATTGTGCACTAGCTATCTAGATCTCACAAGGCTTCTGAAAATAGACTTGTAACTTAAGATCTTGAACGCTTTGCACGACTACATATACTGTAGCAAGAAAGCAGTTCATTGTCTATTAATGGATATTATTAATATCACCTGCAAGGAATGTGGATTCAAATGAGAGTGTTTAAAGGTTGAAATATGGGAGCAACAATTGGAGAGCATAATGGTAAGGACAATATAACCCCGTAACTTTATAGATAGAACTGATGTAAAATGAAGCAGCTCTCTTTGTCAAAATGGGATGTGAATAAAGATCTTAATCTTTTTCTGCTTACAATTACAAAATGGTTGATCTTACAGCAAAGGCTCATCAAATGTTATTGTGTTCTTGCTCCCCAGTTTAGGCCCCTTTGGGAATTATTTATCAAAGATTCCCAGCTGAAATATATGTGCACATAATTTATCAAAGTAAAAATAAAATAAAAAAGCAGAGGGGTTATTTTTTGGGATACATTCGGTGCAGTGTTAGGCACCAGTATTGTCCCTCTTTTGCAGCTGACAGAAGCTAATAAATAGCCTCCTAATGTGTTTTGTTTAATTCGCCAATATTGGTAGAAGTGTTACCAAAAATGTTTAACTGAGGTACAACAACTCATTTTATGATTTAGTAGTTGATTTATTGCATTTTGCTTAGTTCCTTTAAGTAAATATGTTATTAAATGGATCATGTATTACACAAATGCTTCAAATATATGGTTTAACACATCAATATTAATTCCAATAGCTCTAAGGTCTTTGGGTAGTGCTGCTTAGATAAGTGCAGTATTGTGTGCATTGTAAACTGTTTTGAAAGTAGTTCTACAGTATATTTAATATTCTGAGCAGAAGTAAATCCTAAAGCAATAAATACATTCTATGAACAATGAAAGGTAATTGTTTCTCAGTGGTTTAAAAATGCAGCAGGTGCTAAAATAAAGCAGTCGTCATCATTCTTGCCTCGAGGCTATTGATACCATAGTAACCAAAGGGGCTGGCAACGCATTGCTATCCTCTGCCAGTGAGGGTGTTGAGAAACAATATACTGTTTATTTAAGGGAATTAGTTTGACGCAACTGTTTCCTGTTTTTAATGCTAATCACCCTGGTATGAAGCAAGTATACTTAGAAACATCAGCAAAAGTAAAACTGACTTGGATTGCACCATTGGCTACGCTTATAGTGATGGCGATGGCGACGGTTAGGTGACGGTCGCTGGAAAATCAAATAGAGATTACTTCCAGCAATCGCAACAAATCCATCGCGCCATCGTGTCGCGCTTACTATAAGCGCACGCGATGGCGGCAATGCATTTGTTTTGCCGCGACGTTGCGTCGCTGTCGCCGTCGCCAGCACTATAAGCACAGCCTAATTAGTATCACTCCTAGGCTCTGATAAGTTACATTTCCTGTATTGTCAAACAATATATTTCAGGGGTCTTGAAACACAGGATATACCGCATATTACCCCCTACCCATTGAAACCTCATTCTGCCCTGCAGATAGGGAACACCATGTTGTCACATCACCCAATGGCAGAAGTCTGTCAATAGCCTACAAGTCAATAAAAATATCCTTCTTTTATCAGTTAAGAAAACAATATTTTCACAGGCTTGTGAATACATTTTAACCAAGGCTACAACTTCTGAAGGCAACATAATTCAACCCCCATGGTCATTTAGTCTACTCTCCTCATCTGCCCTCTTAATGTCAGGTAGTCTGCAGAGTGTGAGTAACACTGTATCTTTCTTGTATCCTCTTCCTAGTGTTATAAGAAATGGGTAATGTCCAGTCAACAATGCGTTCACTCCCAAGGCAAGTTGACGCCTTGTTAACTGTATTTTACCCTGCTTCTTAATACATAGGCCATTTTTGTGGAAAGCAGGAGGTTATTGTCGTCTTGCTTATATTTGTGTCAATGTATAAAGGTGCTTTGCTCCAGTCTTTGCTCTGTGTGCACCAGCTTGAAGTGTAGGGAACGTCAGTAGAAGACGTTGCACATTTTATAATCCGATGTATCAAACTCTTCGTATCTGTGTTATTTTGCCCATTTCCTTTGCACCAATGCCTCTCATGTGCAAGTGTAAGAAACCGGCTTAACACGTTTCCTACATCTGTTTCAACCGGGAGCCAAACAAGCTGCGTTGCACCCCAGCTCACTCGCCTTTACGTTGACACATAGGTCCCGTTACATGTCTTTACCTTTATCCATACAGAAATATATCTCACATGTGGAGTTCTGTTTCAAAATGTGCCAGCTACAAAACTGGAATACAGATGTAAGAGAAACAACACCAGAGTTATCAACATGCTGGTCCTGTCTTTTTCTATTCACTTTTACTTCTGTAAGAGGAGATGCCCCCCCAGCTCCCCCCCCCCCCCCCCCCCATCCCCTATTTCCTGGTACATGTGGAGCAATGCATAGATGTTGAGAAATAACACTGTAGGGCGAGAAGAGCTAAAAGTACAGTTGAATAATATTCTCAGTCAAATGTGAGATGAATGTAGGGCAATAATGCACTATAACAGTGTCCCAATGAGACACCGATACTCCGGATTAGAGCTGCAGAGAGCCTGGATAGGAACCCGCTGGAGCTACTCCATACCACACGTTGCTTGTGCCGGGTTGGAGGGGCGTCCTGTCTCTCGCGATGGAGAGTATATCCGGAGACCGTCAGGGGATCACAGTTGTAAATGTGTACAGTTGTAAACGTGCAGAGACTTCCTCATGGGCTGTCGTATGGTGACGTCAGTGCATGCGTCGCTACGTCCTGACGCGTTTCGTCACGTGCCGTGACTTCATCAGAGGATGACCCTGTAGTGGCAGTGACTTCCTTAAGTAGCCAATGTTGCTAAGCAGCATCACAACAACTACAATCAATGGATAATTGTGTATTAGTAACATATGTTGATGGCGCTAAGGGGGCGTACCTGCTGCTAGTAGGTCTCAGTAGCATGTATAAAAAACATACAGAGACACCGATGATGAGATTTAATGCATGGATAGGTTTGAAGTGCTTCATATTATATATATATATATATATATATATATATATATATATATATAGATTATATATATATATATATATATATGTGTGTGATAAAGAATGTGTGTGATATATATATATATATGTGTGTGATAAAGAATCACTGGCACTCCAATATAAATTCAATAATGAATAGGTGCATGTCCCATAGAAATAATAAAAGTATACATTACCGTATAGCAGCAAAAAGGAGACAGCACTCAGGTGAATGAAAATAAATGTATTAAATACAGCACATAACTCAAACGTTTCGATCCCCCTGTGGGATCTTCCTCAGCGGGGTGCACCCCCCTGAGGAAGATTCCCCTGTGGGATCGAAACGTTGGAGTTATGTGCTGTATTTAATACATTTATTTTCATTCACCTGAGTGCTGTCTCACTTTATATATATATTTCTTTGGTAAATGTGGTGGTATTTTTTCCCATAAGTACTGCTCCCGTTTTGCAGTAGAAGACAGTGATAATTAGCTGTTACTCTGTCTATTAAAGCAGCAGTCCAAGCTGACGTCCGTCCTCCGCCTTTAATATGTGCATCAATACAATCCACACAATGATAAGTATTTAGCTATGTTGTTGATCGATCCGTTCTCTTGTGATCGATCGGCGAAGATTCGACTCGGTTGCTCACTAAAGTATTTACTCAGTATCTGTGACTTTGTAAATGGTTGCTATAGAAACAAAAAAAGGCTTGTTACATTTTAACACAAAAAATGTAATTCAGAGTTGTTGTTTTTTTTAAAAAGCCTACAAGTATTTTCTCATAGTACAGACCTGATTTATTAATAAAAAACACACATGTAGGATGTTGCTTGGTCTGCAGCTTTAATCAGTATTGCAGATGCTTGTGTTTCATAAAAATGCGTTCCATTTCGTGTAAGCGTAAGAAAATAATTTCATATTTTTCCCCAGGTTTATGCAGTCCTATTTCATCCTTACTTAAGACACTTCAAATATTTGGGCATTACGACTGTTACATTGGGCAATATGTTCGCAAAGGGTGTATAACCTAGTAGAAAACTTGAATTCAATGTGTTGTTTACAGTACTTGCTTTTACCACGGACTGGGCCTAAACTAAATGTATTGTATAAGTGACACACACACACACTTTTTCTTTCAGCTCGATCACTCAACCTACTACAGTAATTCTGTCTAGTAACAATGTTGTATTTTGTTGTATGTAATTTATCCACGTAGCGCACAAAATAACTTGACAGCTGTTTCACTTGCTTTATATTTCATGCTTTTATTTGTTATCATGTTTCTGTGCACTAAATATGAATTCGCTGACATGACCGGCTTTATCTTTTGCAACGTTTTCCTGCCTGTCGTTGTAATGTATATTTCAGGAGCGTTTCAGTGTCTTTTTTTCATGTTTGGTGCCTCGTTCATGAGCTGTGCACAGAAAGAAAAGCAATATGTAAAATAATATCTAATGGGTGCAGTTCCCATCAAAAACTAATCTTGTAAACTGATATTGCACCTTTCACTACTTTCTGTCAGTAATACTTTGGCAACATGAAAAGTTCTCAAGAATATGAAAGCCAGCGATAAAATATTACATTTGAGAAAAGTGCAAATGGAAACAAGGAAAACTTAATACATATATAGTAAGTTACAGCAGGGGGTGTCCAACGTCAATTATCAAGGCCCTCACCCCCTCCGCCCCCCCCCCCCCCCAACAGGTCAGGTTTTCAGGATATCCCAGCTTCAGCACAGGTGGCTCAATCAGTCCCTGCTTCAGCACAGGTGGCACAATCAGTCGCTGCTTGAGCACAGGTGGCTCAACCACAGGCTCAATCTTTGACCTGTGCTGAAGCAGGGACATCCAGACTTGTAAAGGGGGCTTGAGAACTGGAGTTGAGCACCCCCGAGTCACAGGGTCCTTCAGGTAGTTACCTACTGAAATGAAGATTAAAAAGTTAAAGAAATCAGATAGACATACAAAGATAAATTGTAGCTATGGTGATATTTACATAACTCATTCATTTATAATGGAGATATTTAATAACTAGGAATTGCTGGTGTCTCCTTAAGAGCAGGGGTTTGTAGGGGCATGTGCATTTTCTTAAAACACAGGGCATTCTGCTGTATTAATAAGCAGCTTTTCCCTTATTTATTATGCATGTCACGTGTATTACTGCTGTGAAGCGCTATGTACATGGGCAGTGCTGTAAAAGTAAAGATATCTGTATATTTATACATTTCTCTTAATTAATGGACTGAGGCAGAACATCAATATATCCATAAAAATGACCCTCATTTGTGCATTTTCATATACCCTGTAATTAAGAAACAATTGATTTGAGAGGTGGGACTTATAATATGTTCTAGAAAGGTTGGTAATATCATTACTAAATCTCGGTGGCTAACTACAAGTGTTCTTGGCCTTTGCTTCTGTTCCTTAGGGACGAAGCTAGTTCTTCGAGCTGCTCACACCTGGCACTGAGCGAGAAAGGTTAATGCCGCCTCAGATCTGGCACTTTGAACTAACGCAATCCTGCTCCATTATATTGGTTACTCAAAAAAAACACCTCCCCTAACTGCTCCAAAACCACTGCTCACATTGCTAGCTGACAGAAGGAGACCAGCAGATACAACACACAGTTCATGGACGCAAGTGTGATGCCAAATCTAAAATGGTGCTATCTGCGTCATTAGGAGAAATACTCCAAACTTGTTTCAGTTACAACACTTGATAAATATCCCCCAAAGTATCTAGTCTTCTTTTTAGAACAATGTCACAGTCAGTGTGGTCCTTGTGATTTGTAGGGTAATTTAGTGGAAAAGTTAAATCTATGGGATATTATCTTTGCACTATAGAAATCAATTACAGTATTTTAATACTAACACAAACTATGAAAGAAGACAACACTATGTTTAAATCTAAATTTAAATGCCTCTATATAAAGGAGCATTGCCTTCCAAAAAAATTTGAATGCCCCATGGTGGGAATCATTTGGTCTTTGGACCTCAACCAAGTTAATTGCAGCTCCGTGGAGCGCCTGCTTTCTGTAATACTTACCTCCGAAGGTCATGCTGGTATCTCCTGCATGTTTAAACGTCTTTAGACTTATTATTGACCCGTGTGACACAGGATCTTTAAACAGCAAATTGCTCGCCCGGCTGCTATCGGCCTGACCTGCAGAGGTAAGTATCTTGGGAAACAAGGGGTCCGTAAGCTAAAAATTAAGGCAGTTTAGCTCCGAAGACCCCCTGCTTCCCACCTCGTGCAAAAAAAAAATCCTAGGCAAAAATGCATCTTAAAGTGAAATTCTTTTCTCTGTTTTCGTTTATGCAATGTGTCACTATTTTAGCTGGTTTGGGTGAAACATTGTTGTTGAAATAATGTTGCACAGGTGTCCGATACATAACACCAAGAGTTCGGGGAAATGTACAATTCCTGCAAGACAAATAAATGTGTGCTGGTTCTGTGAGAAGCCACAAATATCAAAGACAAGCAACACCAGTCTGCACTGCAAATGTTATATATAACAAGTCTGCGTGTATTGGAACAAAAAGTACTGGAAAATAAAGTTGGTCTTTTATCAAAGTCTACCAACTGGGGGAAATGTTGGTACTGTATAAATGGGAATGTTTTTGTGGTGCCCTTTTTTTGCCCAGGGTTTGCAGTAGGGAAACTTTGATAAATTACCCACCAGATGTGCTATTTTTTTATAGAGATTAGAATTTCCTATGCTGGTTTCCGGCTATTTGTCACTAATGAGCTTTTGGAGTATAGTTACAGTGCTATGCAGCCACCATCACTGCTCATTAAGGCTCATTAACTTGAATGACCATTACGAGAGGTGTCGGCTGTAACAGAATGAAAATGAACCAATGACAATTACTTTTAAAAAAAAGTTACATCTAGGTGACACCTTTTTAAGAAAAAATAAAAGTAAGACACAAAGATATTTTTTACGTTAGTTTGTAAACATGGTGAGCTGAGAGTTTAGAGGGGGTTTGATGATAATAATAATAATAGCATGTTTTTGTATAGCGCTGCTAGTTATACGTTGTGCTTTACAGAGACATTTTGCAGGCACAGATCCCTGCCCTGTGGAGCTTACAATCTATGTTTTTTGGTGCCTGAGGCACAGGGAGATAAAGTGACTTGCCCAAGGTCACAAGGACACCGGGAATTGAACCAGGCTCGCCTGCTTCAAACTCTCAGTGCTAGTCAGTGTCTTTTACTCACTGAGCTGAACAGGAGTTTACGCAAGCAAAGCACCTCTTCCACATCTCTCCTTTCCTTATGGGCCATTTAATGAAGGAATGAGGGGATAGAGCCTAAATAAAGATGTTGGACAAGTAGTCCCCATGCAGAAGATCTGATGAGAAGATATTCGTTAATTTCCAAAGAAACCAAAACGCTGAAATGATTTCTTTAGATATGACTACATCTGTTTAAAGAAGACAAATACTTTATAAAATCTTGAATATGTTGGGGAGGGGGGTGGCGGGTTGCCAACTAACAGGGATTGCACTTTTAAGTGATAATAGCTACCCCACCTTATAACATACGCCTTTATTTTGTAATGCACTGTGTATACATTGAGATGTATAAACTTCTTTATCTTGATTCACCACTTTTTCCTGGGTTCATTACGCAAAATGTTCCCACAAAACCGAGTTGGCATATAGAGATCAACTCTGATTTAACGCGATCCGTTACAACGCAAATCCGCTTATAATGCGATGCAAGCGTGGTTCCCAATTTTCGTATTTATGAATACTTTACAACACAATTATTGGCATCTTAAATACTTTATTGTACAATGCATACAGTTGCACATTCTTTCTAACGCGATCCGCTTATAACGCAATGTGATTCTTTGGACCCCAAGCACAGTGTTATAAGGGGGTTGAGCTGTATTCTTCTTGCTGACGATTCATGTCATAGACAATTTGGTGCACACTTCATTTTTTGGAGTTGTGCGTTTAGGTGCAGCTGTCCGCCCCTTGATCCCAATTTTTTTTTCTTCTATATTTTTTGTTTTACCCTTTCTAAAACATATCTAAAGATGACATATAACATAGCTAAAGGTGGCATATAACATATCTAAATATGACATATAACATAGCTAAAGGTGGCATATAACATAGCTAAAGGTGACATGTAACATAGTTAAAGGTGACATATAACATAGCTAAAGGTGGCATATAACATAGCTAAAGATGGCATATAACATAGCTAAAGGTGACATATAACATAGCTAAAGGTGGCATGTAACATATCTAAAGGTGGCATGTAACATAGTTAAAGGTGGCATATAACATTGCTAAAGGTGACATATAACATAGCTAAAGGTGGCATGTAAAATAGCTAAAGGTGGCATGTAACATAGCTAAAGGTGACATGTAACATAGCTAAAGGTGGCATGTAACATAGCTAAAGGTGGCATGTAACATAGCTAAAGGTGGCATGTAACATAGCAAAAGGTGGCATGTAACATAGCTAAAGGTGGCATGTAACATGGCTAAAGGTGGCATATAATATAGCTAAAGGTGGCATGTAACATAGCTAAAGGTGGCATGTAACATAGCTAAAGGTGGCATGTAACATAGCTAAAGGTGGCATGTAACATAGCTAAAGGTGGCATGTAACATAGCTAAAGGTGACATGTTACATAGCTAAAGGTGGCATATAACATAGCTAAAGGTGGCACATAACATAGCTAAATGTGGCATATAACATAGCTAAAGGTGGCCTATAACATATCTAAAGGTGGCATATAACATAGCTAAAGGTGAATAACATAGCTAAAGGTGGCATATAACATAGCTAAAGGTGGCATATAACATATCTAAAGGTGGCATATAACATAGCTAAAGGTGGCATATAACATATCTAAAGGTGGCATGTAACATAGCTAAAGGTGGCATATAACATAGCTAAAGGTGGCATATAACATAGCTAAAGGTGAATAACATAGCTAAAGGTGGCATATAACATAGCTAAAGGTGAATAACATAGCTAAAGGTGGCATAGAACATAGCTAAAGGTGGCATATAACATAGCTAATGGTGGCATATAACATAGCTAAAGGTGGCATATAACATAGCTAAAGGTGGCATATAACATAGCTAAAGGTGGCATATAACATAGCAAAAGGTGACATATAACATAGCTAAAGGTGACATATAACATAGCTAAAGGTGGCATATAACATAGCTAAAGGTGAATAACATAGCTAAAGGTGGCATATAACATAGCTAAAGGTGGCATATAACATAGCTAAAGGTGGCATATAACATAGCTAAAGGGGGCATATAACATATCTACAGGTGGCATATAACATATCTAAAGGTGGCATATAACATAGCTAAAGGTGGCATGTAACATAGCTAAAGGTGGCATGAAACATAGCTAAAGGTGACATATAACATAGCTAAAGGTGGCATATAACATAGCTAAAGGTGACATAAAACATAGCTAAAGGTGGCATATAACATAGCTAAAGGTGACATGTAACATAGCTAAAGGTAACATAGCTAAAGGTGGCATGTAACATAGCTAAAGGTGACATGTAACATATCTAAAGGTGGCATATAACATAGCTAAAGGTGGCATGTAACATAGCTAAAGGTGGCATGTAACATAGCTAAAGGTGGCATGTAACATAGCTAAAGGTGGCACGTAACATAGCTAAAGGTGGCAAATAACATAGCTAAAGGTGGCATATAACATAGCTAAAGGTGACATACAGTATAACATAGCTAAAGGTGGCATATAACATAGCTAAAGGTGACATGTAACATAGCTAAAGGTGGCATATAACATAGCTAAAGGTGGCATGTAAAATAGCTAAAGGTGGCCTGTAACATATCTAAAGGTGGCCTGTAACATAGCTAAATGTGGCATGTAACATAGCTAATGGTGAATTGTAACATAGCTAAAGGTGGCATGTAACATAGCTAAAGGTGACATGTAACATAGCTAAAGGTGACATGTAACATAGCTAAAGGTGGCATGTAACATAGCTAAAGGTGGCATGTAACATAGCTAATGGTGGCATGTAACATAGCTAAAGGTGGCATGTAACATATCTAAAGGTGGCATGTAACATAGCTAAAGGTGGCATGTAACATATCTAAAGGTGGAATGTAACATAGCTAAAGGTGGCATGTAACATAGCTAAAGGTGGCATGTAACATATCTAAAGGTGGCATGTAACATAGCTAAAGGTGACATGTAACATAGCTAAAGGTGACATGTAACATATCTAAAGGTGGCATGTAACATAGCTAAAGGTGGCATGTAACATATCTAAAGGTGGCATATAACACAGCTAAAGGTGGCATATAACATAGCTAAAGGTGGCATATGACATATCTAAAGGTGACATATATAACATATCTAAAGGTGGCATATAACATAGCTAAAGGTGGCATATAACATAGCTAAAGGTGACATATAACATAGCTAAAGGTGGCATATAAAATAGCTAAAGGTGAATAACATAGCTAAAGGTGGCATATAAAATAGCTAAAGGTGGCATATAAAATAGCTAAAGGTGGCCTATAACATAGCTAAAGGTGAATAACATAGCTAAAGGTGGCATGTAACATAGCTAAAGGTGAATAACATAACTAAAAGTGGCATGTAACATAGCTAAAGGTGAATAACATAGCTAAATGTGGCATGTAACATAGCTAAAGGTGACATATAACATAGCTAAAGGTGACATATAACATAGCTAATGGTGACATATAACATAGCTAATGGTGACATATAACATAGCTAAAGGTGAATAACATAGCCAAAGGTGGCATATAAAATAGCTAAAGGTGAATAACATAGCTAAAGGTGAATAACATAGCTAAAGGTGGCATGTAACATAGCTAAAGGTGGCATGTAACATAACTAAAGGTGGCATGAGAGAGAGAGAGAGAGAGAGAGAGAGAGAGAGAGAGAGAGAGAGAGAGAGAGAGAGAGAGAGAGAGAGAGAGAGAGAGAGAGAGAGAGAGAGAGAGAGAGAGAGAGTAATTAATATTTACTTATTTGAAATTAAAAACCCACATGAGCATAATGTAAACAATGTAAAGAAATGTTATTATTTGATCTGATTCAACAGGCCTCCTATGCAGTAACCAGCACATATTGCATCCGATTGTGAATTTTGACCACTATCTTTGTAGATGGTTCCAAATGTGGTACCAACTACAGTACTACCTTCAGTTTAAGAAAGACATTAGATAGAGATGTTTGCACAGAACAATCTTGCATTTGTATTGGGGTTGTACTACTGTATGTATTTTCTTAACTTTTAAAATAATCTGGATCTTTAATGCAGTTTGTCAGTGTAGCATTGATATTGCACGATTCAGCCGAGCCAAATCTTCAGCTACAGTTGCAGTTGTTGAATATCAAGCAGCCTGTGGTTATTTGTCTCTGAAACCGTCACACTATCAGTGTTGTGGTAACAGGTGACATTATCTGATGAAGAACTGGCTCCATTTCACACATGCAAAAACTCAGAGCACAACATTGGCACAAATGTCCCTGCACCGCTATGCTGCCAGGAACCTGCACCAGCTCTATAGTCTTTATCTATTTTTATGTAGCTCCAACCATACATGTAGCAAGACTTGTTGTCCCCAGCGCCGGAGCTGTAAAAAGCAAAATGGCCTCGGCACTGGGGTCAGTGTCTGTCGCGATCGCGCTGCGGGAAAGGGGGGAGGCGGTTACGTCGAGCTGCATCGACAAGATTGTATTGTATTGAATGTCTTTATTTATATAGCGCCATTGATGTACACAGCGCATCAAAGCAGTAATACACGTGGTAATCATATAAATAAAAAATAATATAAATAACAGGTCATGGGAATAAGTGCTTCAGACATAAACATAACATTTAGGAAGAGGAGTCCCTGCTCCGAAGAGCTTACAATCTAATTGATAAACAGTAAATCTTGGTATATCTGTATATGTAACACCACACAGAGATATTGAACAATAATAGCTTCATACACAAAAGTATTATTTAGGAACAAAAATACCTGCTCCAAAGGGCTTCCAATCAACAGGGCTGTGTATCAGGACATATTAGGCATTACATTGACTCTAAAGACCACTTTTAAGAAGCGTTGTTATGCTACAGTAGAGTACACCCCAGGCATTGTGACACACCTTAAAGCCCATTCAAGTCAACGGTCCATAAGCAGTGTTGATGCAGTCAAGGAAATGGGCTGTACAGTGTCTTATGGCCTAGTACCGCTAAGTAAATATGGGCCTAGGTGAGGCATTTCATCCTGTGTCTTAGTTTGATTTTACCTCCCTACACAATGTAGGATTCGATTGATCAAAATTGCTCTGCAGCAAGCGGGGTGCAAAATGCAAACAAAAAAACATTTGTCATAGACAACGCAGTAAGATTCATGTAACTACAAGCAGAGCAAGTGAATCAGTAAACTGCATAAGCACAACTGCTGTTGTAAGTAATAGATGTATTGGAATCCGCCTCCACCCCGCAGCTATCTGAAAACACCAGAAAAAGTTCAGGCAGAGGTTGAAACTGGATTCTGTGGCCAGAAGAGCAAAAAATAAATAAAAGATCTTAATAAATAAGATGCAAGTTAAATTTCAATATGTGTACATGTGGTGGAGGAAGCATGACATATATACAATAACTTTAAGTTTAAAGAGGGTACAAGAATGTAAGCCTCGTAACAAAAATTAGATTCCGATGTAAGCAAAGCCGCTGCTCCCAGATATAAAATAATATATGTCGACATGACGACAGGGACGTTCCTGCTCATCAGTTGATGTGTGGTGCTGTCCCGTTAGTGGCGCGTGCCGAAGGGAGGGTAGGGGCGTATCTCGGTGTGTGTAATTGGTGGTATGACACTTGGTGTTGGTGAAGGAGTCTGTTTAGTAACTACACTACAGTATAAGAGAGCAACTTGCAACATAGTCATCATTAGTGCTTGAGAAAGGGTCATTGTGAACTGAAACGTCACTTGTTTAACATCATGTTTCCTGCTGCTCAAATGACTGTAAAAATTTTGCGTTTTATCTACTTTTGAATTTAGCAGTGCCGTGGACTTTTTGTTTTTTATGTTACTATTTTGGAGAATGGGTGGCACTTCCTAGTCTGCTGTGCACCTAGAGGTGTCTTCTGGCAACTATTGTTTTTGAACATTTCAGTGTTTTTATTTACTGTAACATTTATGGGGGAATTTTTCAATTTCCATATATTTTTCTGAAGCTGTTTCTTCTTCCTTTTTTTTGTCAACAGACATAAAATATTGTAACATCTCCAGAAGGTTGTGTGAGAATTGTGGGTTGCAGCATGGACCCAGACAATATATAGCGTTTGGGAAGCTCTGTTATAAACAATCATTTTGCAAAGTGCTGTAAATTATAAAAGCAGAAAAGTGAAGTTCATGCAGTTAAACACAATCTGTCTCAGGAACTTTGTATAAATGTCCTGGAACGTATGCAGCTGCTGTGAGCTACTGGATGCTGCACATGAAACACTCATTCCTTGGAAACTGAATGCTGGAGCTCAGGTGACATTGTTTTCAGGTACTGTACAAAGCACAAACTGAAACCAACAATAATAAAAGTAACCGGTTATTCTGGAACAGATATACTGTACCACTGTAGGGAAGATGAGCATTAGCAATACAAAACGCCAAATACAAGCTTCTATTTATTGTGGTACCTAAGGAGCATACAGAAAAATTCAGATAAACGGGCAAGTCCTGCCAGTCATACACCCAGATCATGATGTCCATGGATTACATAGTTTTTTGGGATAAGACCACCATGATTGTAGGCTTTCGAAACAGCTAGAGCTTCAAACTTGAAAAGGAGAAATACATTTTTGGGGTTAAAGAAGTAACATTACTTAGTGACCCTGGCCCCATAAAGGCATTAAGGTATCAGCCATTAAAATGGAGCCTGGTCTGCAGTGACGGAAGGAGATTCAGCAGTCCCTGGTCCTGGTGAAAAGTTAATTCCTAACTTATAAGCAAAGACACTCCTATGAATTAAAAATGAGAAATTGTGAAACAAGACTCGGTGCCCAGCCAATGTTAAAGTTGTACAGTATGCACCATAAGGCTATTCAAATTTCAGTAAATGCATTGGGGCTGGCTGCAGTAATCCTCCAGAAGCACAATGATTGTTGGCAACCCGTGGCTTACCCCTCCAGATCATTAACTCATGTGGAAACCTGGTATGCACAGATTGAGAAGGAGCTTTGAGAAATATTGTTTGTCTGGGAGCTATTTAATCAATCCAGTATATTCATGGCTAGACCGTTCAAATAGAAACAGATCAGAAGCCCTTGATAGCCTAATTTGGTAAACCACTAAATTACTACATTTTGAGGATTCAAAGAATGATGACAAAGAATGATGATAACATTTCAGAAGCATGGATTGGTTGCAACTTTTATTCCCTGCAAATTCATGTTTAGAGCAGTGCACTGTTCAGAGCAGTATTTTTCAACCAGGGTTCCTAGGAACCCTTGGGTTTCCGGGGCATCCCTAAAGGGTTCCTTGCAATTTTCTGGTCATTTGAAAACTTGATCAAATACAGAAGAATTTACAATATATCTGAGCACAGAGTTACTATTAGAGATGGTTGTGGGTTCTTTAGAATTTCCCTTAGGGTTCCTTTACCAAAAAAAGGTTGGAAACTACTGGTCCACAGCAATGGGTCCATCAATAAGAAGACCTCAGAAATAGTGATGAAAACTTATATTGATCAAATTGTCAATCCTGGGAGCTCACCACCAACTGCAAATAATCAAACCAGAAATAGGGAATAATGAATCACGAATGATCCTTGCATACTGTATGTCATAATAGAAGGGTAACCTGATGAAAAAAGAACTCACTCGACAAGTGTAAGAGACTACTGGATCAACAGACAGAATCATTTTCAAGGGCAGTAAGAATGTAAAAACAATGAGCCTTCAAAAAGAAATGCTTCAAAAAGGTCCCCGAGGGTCACGTAGTAGAAAAGAAGGGCAAATAAAAAGCACGAGAAGTACAGATGTACTGTATCGGCCATGAATTAATCAAGACATTGCTAATGTGGAAGAAAAAGGCTTTCAATGCTTGAAATATAAACCATTTAAACAGGCAGAGTAACTGAAGACTAACCCTGTTGCACATAGAGCTTTGGAGAAAGTAGGCCCTGATTTATTTACCTGGACCTCAAATGACTATTTAGTAGTCACTGATTTATTAATTTTTGTATCCAGAAATGTGCACACTAAGCAATACTTACAGCCAATCTGTTATAGTAAGTAAGAAGGGCATACAGTATTTGCCAGATATTCCCGTGATAATGGGCCAGAGTTTTCCAGTGCTGAATTTACTACATTTGCCTTTGATTTAGAACTATGTAGCACAACATCAGTCCAAATTACCCTAAATCAATGGTATTTTTTATAAAGTACTATATGGAAAAAAAACTTTTGAATATGGGGGGTTGGAGTTATTTGTATAGAGCTTTATTAGTTCACTGGAGCAAATCACTGGCAATTGTTTTTCTCCAGCCGAACTGTTGACGGACAAAAATTAACCAATCAATTTTCTCAAGACAATGAACAAGATTAAATAACAGTAGGAAAGGAAATCAAAATCTTACTTTGACAGAAAAGCCCACAAGCTTCCACAGCTTTACCCAGGAGATAGAGTTTTTCTGCGGAATTACATCCCTTATACCTGGGGCCAGAGGTACAGTACATCATGGAACAAGTACAACCAAGGTAGGTCCTGTGTAGTCCACACTGACCAAGGTAGCATATTTCAGAGAAATCAAAGGGATCTACGTCTAATACATGAAATTAAGGGTGGACCGTTTCACTGGTTCTTTGGCTTTGGTTCTAAAATGTTTTGGTTTTGTTCATGGTTTAGGATTTGTAAAGAAAATATAAAGAAAAAAAAAACTCAACGTATGAAGAAATTCTCCTCGAGGTTTAGTGCTTAATTCTGCCAAGTTTTCCTTTGTGCACCCAAGCGTTTGTCCAAAAATCTGCAACAAAAACAATTCTGAGGATGAGCCATTCTTTGTATTTCCAACGGATTTGAAAATGAATCCTGTAGTTCAGCTCAGACATCAGAACGAGCTTGCGAAGTTTCTCATCCTTAATATTTATTTCTAACTAGCTGATATACCCGGCGTTGCCCGTGATTTACCCCCCTTCACAGCTGGCTGACCCCCACGTTCACAACTCCATTCCCCTTCACAGCTCTGCCCCCCCCTCGTTACAGCTCCGTCCCCCCCCCCTCCTTCACATGTGCGGTCTCCCCTCCCTGCACCTCACATCACTCTCCACCCCTCCTGGCCCCCCACATCAGTGTTCCCCGCCTTGCACATCACATCACTCTCTGCCCCTTGCACCTCACATGACTCTCCCCCCCCTTGCACCTCACATTACTGCTCCCACCCTGCATCACCCCCGGCCCCCACCACATCACCCCCCGGCCCCCACCACATCACCCCCCGGCCCCCACCACAGACTGTCACACACACACACAGTGTCACACACACACACAGACAGGAGTAAGAGGCAGTGTAACACACACACACACACAGTGTAACACACACACAGTGTCCCACACACACAGACACACACACACAGTGTCACACACACACAGTGTCCCCCCCACACACAGTGTCACACACACACACACAGTGACACACACACACACACACAGTGACACACACACAGACACACACACACGTCACCTCTCCTTCCGTCCGCCGCCATCTTACTCCGCGAGGGAGGAAGGGAGTCCTTCCGGGTGCCGCCATCTTAGGCGCCGCCTGTCCACTGCCCGTCGGAGCACCGGGGAGGAGGTGAGTGGAGCACCGGGGGGGAGGTGAGCGGAGCACCGGGGGGGAGGTGAGCGGAGCACCGGGGGGGAGCTGAGCGGAGCACCGGGGGGGAGCTGAGCGGAGCACCGGGGGGGAGCTGAGCAGAGCACCGGGGGGGAGAGCTGAGCGGAGCTCCGTGGGGGAGAGCTGAGCGGAGCACCGGGGGGAGCTGACACGGGGAGAGGAGGAGAGCACGGGGGCATGCGGCGCGTGCTTGAGAGCCGTGGGGGGTGTCCCGGGTGCTCGCTCCGCTCCCCCGCTGACTGTAGCGGCGCCGGGGGGGGGTGAAAGCGGGGGAAACAGGGAGACACGGGGAGAGGAGGAGGTGCGCGCGGGTCACGATGACTTGGAGGGTGTGTGTGTGTGTGTCGTCACTCCACCTCAGGCCAATGATAGGTGCGGGGGCGGCCGGCCCAAGGGACCAATGAGATTTCCCCTAGGGACACTGGAAGATGCAGACAGGCATACAGTGCTTACACTAATATATAATAAGATGAGGTACTTTACCAAAAGCCTGTGCTTTACTATTTCTTTACTTATGACATTTTATCATCTTCACCCAGTCAAACTATTTATTTCAAATCCTTTTTTTTGGCAGCTAGCTGTGAATATCTCCCGCGGGCCACTTATACTAGAATGCTAAATCTTAGGAGCATTTAGAAAATCTGGACCTTAGTCTCACTACTCACTAGTGATGTAATCAGGAGAAAAAATGATTTGCTCGTATATTTTGTCAGTGTTTGCCTTCTGTGGTATCACATGGACAGGGATCATCCCAAGAAATAAATAATAAGTCAGTTTCATTGTAAAAGTGCTGAAAAAATAGATAATAATACATTATTCTCATGCAAAGCTGACATTTTTATTTACTTTATGTAATTAATTATATTAACCGGTTACATAATATTGCAAAGGTAACTGTGTTGTACAGTACACAAACACAGGCCATCTTGCCAAGCCTTTTACGACTCACCTGTACACAGATTTACACAGATTAGAGAGAGACCCACACAATATTGTGCGACATCCCCAAAAATCCCCTAAAGTGGCACTCAACTGGCATGTTCACCTACAGACACAAACATTGTACAGGAACGCACAGGCGCACATTATAGTACAAGAATGTTTTTTATTGGCAAAAAAAATAAAAATGTCAAAGCCCAAAAAGAATGTGGAACAAGGGTTATTTAAGGATGTCACCTCACCAAGCAAAATGACCCCGCCATGCTATGCAGGACGTAACTATGCCCCCTCAGGGAATAACTAAGTCCATCTACCAGCTCTTTCTCAAAACCATTGTTCCAGTTTCTTTTCGTGCTTTCTCATTTTTATTTTTTTTGTCCAAATAAACACATGCTTCGAAAGCAGCAGTTCAAGCTGCTGTTTTAAAAAAGAATAATCATTTTCTTCTTTAATATGTGCATCAATACAATCCGCACAATGATAATTAATTAGCTAAATTTCTGATCAATCCGTTCTCCTGTGATCGATCGGCGAAGATTTGGCTCGGGGTTTCACTAAATGGCTGTCAGTGCAGCTGAAGAGTACCAAAGATCCTAAGTGATGTTGGGAAGATCATATGACCAGGCAGTCACTAGATACAATTGGTGCACAGCTAGAGAGAGGGCAGGGCTCAAAAATGGGTGTGTCAGAGCCTGTTTCAGAAGAGGAAGGGGATGTGACTTTGTAAATGGTTGCTATAGAAACAAAAATACTTATTACATTATAATACATTAAGAATGTCATTCAGAGTTGTTTAAAAAAATGTATTCAATATGTATATAAGTATTTTCTCATAGTACAGAACTGATTTATTTAAAAAAAAACACACATGTAGGATATTGCTTGGTCTGCAACATTAATATGATGAAGTATGCCCGGGTGCTTTCCTCTACAATGTTTATAGCCTGCTTCCCTTCTGACTGAGTGCACAGATAAATGGAGAAACTGGGAACAACTGGCATTGAATGATTCCGCTCCATGTTCTCAGCGACATGTTCTACTTTGAACTATCCATTATATGAAGAAATATCTAAAGCATGTAGGTGTGTGCAGCGTTGTTTGTTGTACTTTGGGTTCACCTACAGTACAGACAAATAGAATTCCTACCAATCGCTAGACCTTACCCTAATTTGATACACATACACCATCAAAATACCTAGTGATAAATCCCCTATGGCTAATGCACACTCATATGCAGACCCAAATGATACATCAATTAAACATTGAAACACACGCAGTTTTTTTCATACACAAACACATGAACACACCCACAAACACAGGCATACATATTAATAGTCAAGCATGCACGGATACAAATCTACATGCCAAAGCCTTTTACAGACAGCGGCATAGGCATTAACATTCAAGCAACTGGGGCACACACATGAACACACTCAAGTACCCAGGCACACACATTAATACATTCAAGAACTCGCAGACTTGAACACATTCACATGACCGCATGTGAGCACTAACAGACACACCATGTGAAATTACAGCACGTATGCAAAGTCAACGTAGAGGGTGCAGATCATAAACAACAAAAAACTTACACTCATACTGTATTATATAGTTCAGATGAAGGTGCTAGGATCCTGCATCTCTACCGCTGGATGCATACAACTATAAAAAAAAAAACATACTGGATCAATACTCAAAAAAGAACTAAAGAGAAAATGATACACTCACGTTTTCCTTTCAGCAAGTTTCTTCTTTATTATATAAAAAAAAACCCAGCAAAAATCCAACAAAAATATCAGAACACACAAAGAAAAGAAAAGTTAGCAGACACACACTGTTACCGTATATGTGCAAAATAGAGCAATGTTTCAAGGCCTCCTGGCCCCTTCATTACCTCGCAAGCTCCCTCATTTTTCTCTCCCCTGCGTCTCACTCTTACTCCCTCTTTTCCTCACTCACCCTCTCTCTCCTCTCACTCCCCCCCTCCGTCAATTACCTAACTCTCACTCAATCCCCCTCCTCACACCCATTCCCTCTCCCCCTCACACAATAACAAAATATATACCAAAACACTCCACCCCAATGCAAAAAACTTCCCACCCCAAAATAAATACAAATAAATCCCCACCCCCAAATATATACAACCCCCCAATACATATAAAAAGACCCCAATGCTTATAAAAAAAATCCCAATGCATATACCAAAAAAATACATATAAAAAAGACCCCAATACATTAAAGAAGACCCTAATACATATTTTTTTAAAACAATGCATATAAAAAGACCCGAATGCATATAAAAAGACCCCAATGCATATAAAAAAAGACACAATCATATTAAAAAAAAAACATATAAACCCTTACCTTGGGGCTGGTCTCAGGTCGGGCCCGGTGGCTGTGGGGGGTTGGGGGGGCGGTGGCTGGACATAGCAGTTGGGCCTGACCTCTCATGGCCTCTGGGCCCCGGCTCTCCCCAGCTGCTGGCGTCTCCCTCACTATGTCCCACACCAAGCTTCTGGCGCGCGCCATGCCTCTCTGACATCAGCACGCAGTGGAAGTAAAGCTGGGCTGAGCTTCCGGCGCACACCAGCATGAGGGAGGCCCGGTGATGCGCTGACGTCAGAAGTGTGGGACAGAGTGAGGAGAGGCAGCAGCTTGGGAGAGCCGGTGCCCGGTGGCCACGTGAGGCCTGGCCCAACTGCTTTGTCCCTTGCAGGCACCGGGCCCAGAACACTTGTCCCGGCTGTCCCCCCTAGTTGGCGGCCCTGCTTGTCTGAGGGGCCATCAACACAGGTAGAAAATTAGTGTAAACAACCAGCCTGGTGGAGTTTTGTGGATTCTAGCTCAGTGGTTCAGTGGAACCTCAGGGATCCCAACATTCTATTTGTATGCAGATTTGGCATAAAGGCTAAATAGTTGAAACCCAGAGTGTATGCAGAACCTGATCATCACAATACAATATGTCCATTATGTAACTCCTGCCTATTTCTTCCTATTGACATTTCCTGAGGGGCAGCATTATACACTCTAAGAAACGTGATACATTGACATTAATGCCCAGAGCCACAAAATTGTGCTAAGTTTTAGCACACCTCCACTTCCATTCATATGAAATCTGGGCATAAAAGAGTCAAAATAAAAAATAACATTCTCTGGAGCCTGCGTGCAAATGAAAGATTGCTTGTAGTAATGAAAAACAGGGCCCTTGAGGATTATCTGTATATGCAAATAACACTTTTCGAACAATTTGGACTTGTTGAGAACTCTTTAACAAGATGGTAAGATTACTTTTCAGGTGATATTGTCTGCATGAAAAGTCAGTTTTTACACTTGAATGAATGTTTGTGTGAACCACTGTATGAGAATATTAAGTGTAAAACATAGTTACATCCAAAGTTAATAGAAAATGCATGTATCCATGCCACCTATGGCTACTAAACTACCCCACTCCTGGCAGTAAGCCCTGGTAAAGCAGGGTGCCTGTAGTCAATATAGTTTTTCCCCTTTCACTAGTGCTGCACTTGAGTGACAGGGGGAGGCGGTGACATCAGGCCTGAGCATGTCCAATCTTGGGACAGACTTGATGCCCACTTCCTGGCTGTACTTAAGGGTAGTGCTGCCCCAAATTTAGCAGTGCCTCTATCCCCTTGAGAGAGGCAGGTCACAAAGCCAAGAGCCTAACTAAAGGGCCTTCTCTGGTCCTCGTCCCTTCGGGGGAGAGTGAGTGTGGACCATACCTCCGTGCCTGCTAGAGGGGCAGGGAAGAGCTGGGACTGCTGCGGGTGCCCTTGGCCTGTAGTGAGGGTCCAGGGACCATCCTTCAGTGGGTAGCTGAGAGTGGGACTGCATTGGGCAGAAGATTGCCATGTACTGCTGCTGGTGTACAGACAATAAACCATTCCTGTTATTATTCCTCTGGCCCGGTGTGTGATCTTAGTGGGGGGAGAGGTTATTGGTTCTACCGTGGGAGATCATCTTCAGTTCCCTGGAGCCTACGGCAGATGGTGGCGCTGCACTGCTAAAGATATGTTGGGTATGAACCCCAGAAGCCTAGTCCTGTGTCCCCACTACCATCGGCGGACGACCGGACTCAGCCCTCCTGTTACCTGCAGGTATCATGCACCACACGACCAGTAATGGCAGAATCTCCCACAGGGTGGGGAAAACAGTGTTACATACAAAAGGTTTAAAGTCTAAGGTGCACATTTACTAAGCATGCCATAGAACACCTTTTAGCGCTGGACGACACCTCATAAAGCATAGGTTTGAATGGACTGTAAGGTGTCTTCCAGCGCACGAACGCATCTTATGATACAAGAATGCTTAGTAAATATAGTCCATAAGGTCCAGTACTTTTGCAGAAGTTGGGTATTTATTAGAACCAGTGAAGCACATCTACTGTGCTTATACAGTATGTTCTGTGGAAGGAGTAGGCAAGAGCAATGCATAGAGAAGAGCAACCACTTGACTAGGCTGCAACATATGGCATCCAGGAATCGCACTGTCATAATTAATTCTTGGACACAACTGTCCCCAGCTTGATGGTAATTAGCAGTAAGAGCTTCAAACCTTTAATCACTGATGAGTTTAAAAAATGTTGCGTCCCAGAATTCTTTGCATCATCGCATGACTCGCAGATCTTCGTTTCCAGGGTGTGACAGGCTGGGTAGAACCATGGCTGTAGCAGGGTGAGGTTGCTCATTTTTTGTAATTGTGTATTTCATCTCCAACACGCAAAAACAGCAGAATGTCGAGGAAGAATTCCCTATTAAACTGCAGATTCTAAACAGGAGAAGATGAATGATAACGTTATTGCACTGTAAGTGGATGAGCCCATTTGTATTCCTGTTGTCAGCTGCTTGTGTGACCTTGGACATCAATTATATAGCTGACTCTATGGGACAGGGACTTGAATAATTCAATGTATGCTTTAGTGCCATAGAAGGAAACATATTATTGTCTGTGCATACAAGTGGTTGTTTTATTTCAAGCTTTCTTATAACTATATACTGTACTATATTCATCATTTTTAATTCGCAGTAACATGCTTAGAGCTACTTATTTTTGGGGGGGAAATTGATTTTTTAACAGCATTGTAATTGGGTGGGGATGAAGCATGAGCGCGGTGAGCGCCAGCGGGGCTGCATCCTAACTCTAAACTTGCCTCTTTTTGTAATTAGTAACCCCTCTGCTGGCAATGTATTAGAAATACCGATGTGGATCCAAATATATTCTTCCATCCTATTATAAATAATAGTTTCAAATAACATGACCGCCAGTTCACAACATTTTCCACCTCAACAACACTGCATGGGGAACTTTAATATATAAACGGGAAGGGGGAACTCTGCGTTTATATTTGGCGGTATCAATAAATTATAATGTAGTGGCTATCAATTCGCTCATACTGTATATTAGCATATCGACATAATTCCCCTGGCCCACTCGCAGGATGCCTGCAGGATTTGTGCAATAATAGCTTGCAGATGATTACCTATATAGCTGAGTGGTTACATAGACTTTCCTCAACTACACACAGAGTGTGTTTTGCTGATCGAGGACTTCTTCCACGAGTGTTACTAAGACGCCAACGGAGTGCCTGTTACCCGTGAACCCGAGACGATCCGGATGATGGTCACGAGCTGCAGTCAGTGTGAGAGACCCAGATGACATCTGGAGACTGCTGAAGACCACTTACCTGAGAGATCTTCTTCTATTGCCCACCCTGATGTCAGCTGTGTGGTAAACTCGTGTAATGATACACGAAATGCTTAGGTTCTTTTATATTGATGTACGCAGAATACTTACCCATTTTTTATACTAAATACATTTTTTGATATACTTCACTATTTGCGTTTTGCGCTTTTTTCTTGTCTTTTACCTATATAGCACGCCTTGTTGGCAGTCTCAAGCGTTCTGTCACGTTTCGTTCACAATTCATATATATTCTTTATACACCTGCCACAGGGCGGTGGGTTCACCCCCGTAACGTTGTGTATTTCTGCAAATTATGTGAATAAAGGTAGCTAAAATTCACCTACTCTGAAGTGGTTACATTTCCCTGGTGCGGCATTCGTTATATGAGTAACATCTCACGCCCTCTTTATTTCTGTGTAGCATTCTCACAAATCAAGGCACAGGGAAAGTACTGTAGGTGAGTGTTGATTTTGTATACTTAAGATTGCAGGTTCTGCACCTTTAAGGGGCACTTAAAATGTTGAGAAAATGTATTCCAGACTTTATTCTAAGCACATGTCCATTCATTGCAGTAGTTGGAACCTTTTTCTTTGTAATGAAAAGTGGTTACTTTTGAAAACAATGCAATAATAATAATATATGTAGCACCTGTTCCCTCCCCTCACGGAAGATCTGGCCACTATATGGGTGTTTTCCCTGGGTACTGTAGCTCACCTGCTAGTTCAGGAGGTCTGAGTGGCTCCGCAGTTGTAGGTTGGGAGCAGCAACAGGGCAGGCTTTCTCCATCCCATGAGGTTCCTGCAGGATGGTCCCCACAATACTCCTTTCCTATAATCACACCTCATAGTGGGTCCAACGGTAGCTTTATTGCATAACAGCATGTTCATGTTCATCCTCCAGCCCTGGAGTAGACCCCAGGTGCTTGAGGCCCTGACAGACCCTCCTAATCTCCTTGACCCTCTTGCAGGGAAAAAAGGTATCACTGTCTCATCATCACCCTCCTGAGTTTGGTAGAGTGTCAGCTTTTATACCCGGGGGAAGGGCTTGTAACCCCGCCCCATAACAGGGCAGGTCTAGGTACTGAATGTCATCACACCATACACATGTGACCCAGTCAGTACCCTCCTCAGGTATAACACTCCAAACTGTCGGTTTAGGCCTACCCCTGGATAAGGCAACATAGTACCCATCCAGGCTGCAACAGCAGGCTAGGCCCTGCGCAGGAGTTTAACCCCAACACTGCCTGCCTGTTCCTATCAGGACTTATAGTGTTGAGGCCAGAAGAAGGCTAAAGCCTAGGCACTAGGCTTCATATATATATCCAGTAATTACATTGAAGTTAGCTGGCAGTGTGTACATAAATGAGGAAAGTGAATGGCAGGCAGCATGTAAAATAATGATAAAAACATAAGCATTATACACAGCCTTAGCTATGAAAAAAATGAACCCTATCTTGTGACCTATGACTGCACATGACTGTGTAAATGTGGCCTTCCTGCCTCTCACCTGTCTCCCCTACAAGCTATCCTAAACGCTGCTGCCTGAATCACTCTGCTCTTTCCTAAATCTGTCTCAGCGAATCCACTGCTGAAATCCCTCACCTGGCTTCCTATCAAATCCCGTATCACACATTCAATTCTCCTCCTCACTTTTAAAGCTTTACACTCTTCTGCTCCTCCTTACATCTCAGCCCTAATTTCTCGCTATGTACCATCCGGACTCTTGCGTTCTGCTCAAGGATGTCTTCTCTCTACCCCCTTTGTATATAAAGCCCTCTCCCACCTTAAACCTTTCTCACTGACTGCCCCACACCTCTGGAATGCCCTTCCCCTCAATACCCGACTAGCACCCTCTCTATCCACCTTTAAGACCCACCTTAAAACACACCTGCTTAACAAAGCATATGAGTAGCTCCGTGGCTAACACTATACACCTGATACATAAAGCTTGGCCCCTTGCAGACACACTTACCAGAATGCCCTCCTACTGTATCTGTATGTTCCTCCTACCAATTAGATTGTAAGCTCTTCAGAGCAGGGACTCCTTTTTCTAAATGTTACTTTTATGTCTGAAGCACTTATTCTCGTGATCAGTTATTTGTATTATTTGTTATTTATATGATTGTCACGTGTATTACTGCTGTGAAGCGCTATGTACATTAATAGCGTTATATAAATAAAGACATACATATGTAACGGTTTTTGTGAACCGGTCTGACCCCCCCAATCTCATATTGGCCCCTGTGGTCTAACCAGTCCCCATTACAGTGTGGTAGTGTCTGGTGGTGCACCTGTTGGCTACAGGACTCCTGAGTCTCCCGCATGATGGTGTATGGGGAGGACCCGTCCAGACAGGCAGCTGAGGTAGTGTGCTGAGTCCTACCTATTTCCAGTGCAGCGCCTCCACCTCATCAGGGTCCCTTCGGTCACTTGGGGATGGTCCTGGCGAGGAACTCCTCGGTGGTGCTCCTCTCTGTACAATCACTTCACACATGTACACGAGAGGGTTTGTAATTAAGAGCATCTTTATTGTACGGTGGGCCATGCTGCCCTCCACAATGGGGTGTATTAGCCCTTCATTGTCACCGCACTTCCCTTTAAAAGGTATAGCTCGCCTTAAATAGGGATTCCCTATCCCAGCCGGGATATCTTTACTCTGTGCCAGGTCCCTGGACACAGTCTTCTTATTCAGCTTCTATAACATAACTCTTAACTGCTCCTACTCTTACTCCTCCTCCAGTAACACACACACACTAACTTTGCTCAGTGCTGTGCCTTATGTATACTCTGGAGGCTGACACACCTCTGACATCACTAACCATGGAGTCAGAGCCTGTGACCACTCCCATCCATACATAGGGCACCTCACCAGGGTGTGAGGGCAAACCTCCATAATTACTGCTGGCATGCCCACAACTTACCAGGCCTTACTGTCAGCAGGAGAGATGACTGTAGCCATTTTACATGACCGCTACACATACATATAATTTAGCATTTAACTATCAATACACTTTTTGAATTTTTTGCAGAATTCTTCTATTTTCTCTTTATTTTTGAGTGTGGGGGTTATCTGTATATAATTATTTTCAATTTGGACCTTTTGGTGAGGTTATTTTCCCCCTACACCAGTGAAACACACACACACACTTTCCCGTTTAGAAGTGCTCTCTGACTTGTATATATACATTAAATCGAATGGGTGATAATGATAAAAGACGCCTAAACGTGTATCAAACATAGTGTATATCATAGATAAAATGTGATACGCTGCTCCTTCTTGGTGAATTATCCTTGGATCATTGTAGAAGTCATGAGGTAGGTGTTTAGAGAGCGATGAATCATATGTGAAAATATAAAAAGAAAAACAGATATAGTGCAGGATTGTCCAAAATCCAATCTTCTCATAAATTAAAGTGTAAAGTGAACGGAGTTAAAACTCACATGGTCCCTGAAGGACAAAAGGTACTGAAAGGTATCATTGCGGGCGTTCCCCCGTCAGCCTCGGACAACCATGAGCCTCACAGCAGTAGTGGAGAATCCGTGGTAAATCCAATACCCTATCGGACCACAATTGCAGCACAGAGAGATGACGTGTAAAAATATGTATATGATAAAAACAAATTCACACTTACATCTGATAGTGTGTAGCAGCTCACAACAAAGTGAGTATTCAGCGTGGTCGACGCTATGCCTTCTCAGCGCCTGCAGCTGTGCAAAATCCCTGCTATTGGACCCGACTCTCAGATCAGGGTGTCAGCTAATGGGAAATCCCGTGAGAAGTCACCCTGCATGTTGCTGCCTCAGGTAGTGAAACACAGCTATACGCGTTTCGCAAAATCGCTTCTTCAAGTAGCCGTGTCCCAGACAACGGAAAATGCATTGCTCAGAATATGTGCGTTAAAGGTGTCCTATGAAAAATGCATTAGGTGGAAGTGCTTTCTGTTACTGACCGTATTAATATTTTCAAAGCAAATATTAATGAAGGAACTCTACAAATTATCATGTGCTATGTCAACTCACGCTCTTCTAACCGTCTTATTTAGTATCGATATTACAATTTGAGTACCTTTTCTGTGTTGATATTATCTTTACGTGCGTTTTTTTTCTGATATTGTATTCTCTCCAGACCGGCCGGGCTAGACTTCTGCAGGGAAGAATTCCCTTTTCCCCGCGGAGTCTTTATTTACTCTCAGGGAGAGATACTTTATTTTCTTTTGCATTTACTATGGCTTTGGACTGTCGTAGCAGTTGAGTTTATTGTGCAGAATATATATATATATATATATATATATATATATATATATATATATATATATATATATATATACAGTGTTCGACAAACCTATACATTTGCTCGCCCCGGGCGGGGCGAGTGGATTTAACATCGTGGCGAGCAACTATTGGCCCAAACAGCATACGTTTGGTACTAGGTGGCGAGTAGATTTTTTTGTGTGGCGAGTAGATTTTTTGGTGTTTTGTCAACCACTGTATATATATATATATATATATATATATATATATATATATGTATATATATATATATATATATATATATATATATATATATATATACAAATACAACTGTATGCTCATCTGCATGTCTTAGGCAGGTCTGCAACCCCACCTTTCACCATTATCACCCAGCATACAGCACTTCCACTGCAGCAAGGGATTCTGGGAAATGACATGCAAATGAGCACACAGTGCCCCTTTTTGCCTCAAAAACCATTTTTAACATGGTTCCCTATAGGCTTAAGCTTGCTGCATTGTCACAGCTTTGAGCACAGCCAGGGTTAAGGTGCATACCCAGAAAACCACCCACATATATACAGCTCAATCCCGTTATAACGTGATCCGTTACAACGCGAATCCGCTTATAACGCGATGCAAGCGTGTTTCCCAATTTTCGTATTTATGAATACTTTACAACACGATTATTGATATCCTAAATACTTTATTGTACAATGCATACAATTGCACCATATTTCTAATGCGATCCGTTTATCACGCGATGTGATTCTTTGGATCCAAAGCACATTGTTATAAGGGGGTTGAGCTGTATATATATATATATATACATATATATATACACATACATACATACATACATACATACATACATACATACATATATATATATATATATATATATATATATATTGCTAAAGACTGCAGTAATTATTATTATTACACATATATATGAGATAACTACCACCATCCACTTGTTATCCATTTCCCTTGCCTACTGAAACCACCAAATTCTCATACTGTAAATGATCACTGTACTGAATTCTGCTGAAAGCAAACTGATGTTTAAAATGAGTATTCCTTCCTACGAAAGCTAAATAAAGGTTTCTCGGAATGGATTTCCCCTTACTGGGATTTGCCGTTGCAAACTAAGCAGCTGAAATTGTGAAAGCTTTACAGGATTGTGGGTTTGTGCATTTCTGCATTTACAAAGACTTCATGTAGCTCTGCTGAACTTCCGCAAACATGACTGAAGTCTGCAGGGTGTGCAGGTGCTGAATATCAGATAAGCAGACACTCTGCAAGAGTTACATTTCATTTTGCAAACATAGAAAAGGAGCAGCATAATGTATTAATTTACCCGGGTACTAGGAGTTATTTACCAAAGTCCCCTGCTGCTACATAATATCTAATATCACTAGAATTATTAACCCCATCCGTTTCTGAAAGGGCTTGAGCAAGAAGTTGCTGACTCTATCTGTGCTGAAAGAGTTAAAGACCAACGATCCTGCACCTCTTAATGTGATATTTTCCTTTGTTAAACCTGCTGCTTTGCTGTCAGAATTCCCACTATGGCCAAGACCCTCAAAAGTGTGCTAAACGTTAGCCCATCTCAGATTCCACTCGTATGAATAGGAGTAAAGGGGTGCTAAATCTTAGCACCCTTTTGTGGTTCTGGGCCTGAAAAGTGCAGATTAAAAATATATTCTGTTTTTTTAGTCTTTTGTCATGAAAGGTCTAACGTTTAATTATTAGTCAGAGGAGTTTATACCAAGCCTGGCTTCTGAAGAGATGTTTAATGTAGATGTAATCCTCCCTGCCCCGTTCTAAAGGCGTTTACATCAGTGTCTGTAAAGTTGGCTACTCGGGATGCATTACGTTGCTTAGGGGGCCGGCTTCGAGTAGCTTGAGAAAGCGCTCTGTGAAGCGTGAAACGTTGGTAGGGCTCTCCATTGCCCTGTTTTTCCATGACCAATAAATAATCTTTTTATGGGATACGCACCCTCCTTTCTACTTTTTTGGCACTCCAGAGGACTTTTAGTGTAAAGGTGAAGGTTTATTGAGAGTCTCTAGCTTGACAAAGGTCCAAATAGGGACCAAAAATGTTGATCTCTCAATAAAACTTTACACGAAAAGTCGTCTTTACTTTCCTCATCTGACCTCTGCTCCTTGTGGAAGTCTAATCGCCCACGGCAGTTACTATGCAGAGTGCTCCTTTTGTATTCACCAAAAGAAAGCCAGGGCACTGCTGTGAGCACAGGCCATACACACAGCATCCTACCATTGGACAGTGGATGACTCTTATAGGTGAATGATTAGTGCAAATAAAGCGCTGGTGTAAAAATACAATCAACGAAAACCGTGTTCAATGAATAAAGTCCCATAACTTGGGGTCCACAATGCTGCCTAAAAAGTCCTGCTGGCTGTCTGACAACCAGTTAGAGTTACTTCAGAAAAACAGACCTTTCTGCGCTTGGACAATGAAGATGAAAGTCTCCTTAGAAAAAAGATCTTTTCCGGAGTAGATATTTCGAATATCTTTAGATCAGATGAAATCTTTGACACCTCAGAAAATAGGAGAAAAGAAAACAATACATGCCACCATAGTGTATTATTCTTTGGTAGAATAGATAGTACTTGTAATCAAGGATGAGAGGCAGAGGATAAAATAAAGTACAACATTTAACACTCCATATGGAATCAAAGTAAAAGACTGTTAACACAATCTTGACATATTAAAACATGTACACGTGTACATGAAGACACATATCCTCTTCTCCGCCAGGTAAAAAATTGGAATCCTACTCATGACAAATGACTAGGACATACTGTATGCCTTAGTGTGTGGATTTCACTGGCGGTCTGGAGTCCCAATTCAGATAGCTGGTACTCGGTCTCCTTCTCTTCGGTTATCCACGCGGTCCCGACTCCTCCGACTCATCGCCGCTCGGCTTCTCCTACTGACGTCACCTAAGAATCTTTCCAGCTACGGGGTCCTCGCTGTGCCACAAACCCTCTGATCTAAAGGAAATGGAAATATCTACTTCGGAAAAGATCTGTATTCTAAGGGAGACTTTCATCTTCATTGTCCAGCAATACAAAGGAGATTATAGGTGGCACACCACTGTTTTAAAGAAAATTTTTTAAGGAGTTTACATTTGGTGCTCACCTTCCGTTGATCCTGGCATCCCAAAGCTGGATCCAAAGTAATAGCAAGATAGGAGAAAGGAAGAGGCACACAAATTGTAGTGGAATCAAATGATTTCAAATGTATTGATGCATCAGAGCTAACAATAGTAACGTTTCAGGACATGCAGTCCCTTCCTCAGACCTCACACCTCGACGTATTTGGTCTGAGGAAGTGACTGCTTGTCCTGAAACGTTACCATTGTTAGCTCTGATGCATCAATACATTTGAAATCATTTGATTCCACTACAATTTGTGTGCCTCTTGCTTTCTCCTATATTCATTGTCCAAGCGCCAGAAAGGTCTGTGTACGTTTCAGATGCTGTTGTGTGTCTATTAATGCATATTTTGATCGACCCAGTTACCGTATCTAGGTAAACAACATCTTAAACTTTCATACAAGTATGTATTCACATAAGCAATTTGTAATTTAGTTGAAATTCTAAATAATAATAATAGCATGTTCTTGTATAGCGCTGCTAGTTTTACGTAGCGCTTAACAGACACATTTTGCAGACACAGTCCCTGCCCCGTGGAGCGTACAATCTATGTTTTTGGTGCCTGAGGCACAAGGAGATAAAGTGACTTGCCCAAGGTCACAAGGAGCCGACACCCAGAATTGAACCAGGCTCGCCTGCTTCAAACTCAGTGCCAGTCAGTGTCTTTACCCACAGAGCAACTCCCTCTCCCTTCATTCATTAGCAAACAATATATGAACACATTTAATATATACAGTATATATTGTAAGCCCAGAATTGGTGAGAACACATGTCATTGTTAATGTAATTTAAATATGACAGTAAACATGAAGTGAGTTACAAACCATTATTAAAACATTCTTGCAATACCCTCATAGTCCAGTCACTTAATAAGGGCATAAGATACATTTCGGCTTTTAGTCAAACTTGGCCTGTATCAATACATCTACCCATTACTACCCAAAATGTACATACAGTAGCGGCAGCTTTTACTTGAACTAATGCCGGCGGCATGCCGGGATCTACTCCGGCTGGCGCCAGTCAAGACCGCGCGCCGCCGCGTTTCCTCCACGCACCCCCCCCCTCCACTTCGGGCACATTTTAGCCCCCCTTCCCGACCCCGAACCCGGCTCCTGCTCTGCCCCTCTGCTTCCCCGCACCTCCGCTCACCTCACTTTAAACTCCAGGGGTGTCGGGGAAGCCGGGGAAGCCGGGCGCGCACATGACTGTGACGTCACAGTGCGCCGCAACAAGCCGCGTCACCACGCTTCCCGCACGCATCCTGCCGTGCGGGAAGTGTTCAAATAAAAGCTGCGGTACTGTATGTGTTTGCTGTACAGCGGTAACTACTTATTTAGAAGTTAGTAAATATCAGTAGGAAAATAAAGTCTGCCACATAACTCTCAATCAGAATGTAATGTTTTGGTGGCATTATCTGAGAAAAGTCCCTGTATAAAATATACTTCACGGAATTTGGGACTTTTCACAAAAAGGTTTTTCTTGTGTGCAAATCTTTTGTAAAAATGCAGAAATTGGCCACTTGAGATTTTTTTTTTTTTTTTTTAAACTTAATGCTACATTGAAATTGGGAAATTAGATTACAATTTGTTAATTTATTAGTTTGTCTGCAGAAATGTTGCAGCATGTACCCAGCATGTACCTGGGTCTTGTTGGTGATTGCCCCAGATTTGTTTTAGGATACTCGTCGGCACTATAGTACCATTGGACTGTGGACTCCTCTTGGATGGTCATTGGAACCCACCAATACTTACCTTGTAAAATTGAGATGCTGTTGTGTTGTCTGTTAATGCATATTTTGTTACAGAGCACATGGTGCACATTTTAGTGTTTCTTTCATTTGCTTGCTCTAACTTTACAAAAAGTAAAATGATTGTATTCTCCTTTATGTATGGCAGCAGTTACATCAATATTGACATGCTTACACAGTTAAGCTTGTTATACTCTGGGGGAAAGACCCCAACAGCATGAAAAAATGAACATGATGTACTGTATGAACATAATAAACAGCCATAGACACGGGGCAAAGAGCAGCCTGTTTGGGAAGACGCAGACCACGGAAAGTAGCTGCTGCATTAGGGCCGAGGCGTCATGTGGGAGGTACAGAGAGGTGAGGGAGTAGGAAGAGTTGCTGCTCTCCACTCCCCCGTTTATCTACTTACTTTCACCCTTTCGTTGCTGGTTATAATAGAGCAGCCAAGGGGTGCGTCGCTATAAGGGAAGGGGCTTGCGATGGGCACATGGGACCCACATCTCACTTCCCTCACCCAGTTTAAATTTAAAAGGGAAACATTATATGTTGGAAGGGAGGAATATTAGAAGAATTGGTAACAGTTTGAGTGCTATAATAATACTTAACAGAAAATGTGATATCAATTATGAATATGAGGAATAAGCTAATGTGTTTAGTAAATGACATGTGTTTCCTTTCTTATTTGTCACAGCTGAGTGGATAGGATTGCCTGCCTGCACTCTTAAGGTGTAAACAGTGTTGTTTATGGTCCTATAGCCTCTGAGGACCGGTAGTCAGGGAGCGGTCTTCCTGGAGGGGAATTGAACTCTGCTGATAAGGGAATGCACATTGTAGGGGTTACAAGCAGCAGCATTGCTGTTGGGCGCTGGGTCGTATGACGGAGCAGCCTGGCAGGAAACCCAACTCAAAATGAAAATGTTAAAATGTTTATCAATTAAAGCTGGGGCCTTGTTAATTCCAAATCAGGCCTCTTTGTCTTTATTGTGGATGCTTTGGTTGTGGGTGGAGTGAAAGGTTAAGGCTCTCCCGGATCATGGGTAAACATGACATCCAAGCCCAGCACTTTTTTTGTGGTCTTGTGTAATCAATTGAGTGGTCATTACTCATTAGCAGCCTTAAGCATCTGAAATATATACATTCCAAGCTCTTTGGTGCAGAGACTATTGTGTCTGTCAAATACATGATAGAGTATTGATAAGTCAGCTTTATATAAAAGGTATACAACTTATAGCATAGCCCTATACAATACCCAACCTGCAAAGCTCATTCTTCTTTATAATATTACTGCTGAACATAATCCAACATGTTTGACCATTTTCTAGATCTGCAATGCTGTCATCATGTGGTACCACACCTGTCTTTAAAATTATTGGAATTAACCAATAGTGTTTTGGGCACAATTAAAATGGGTGATACATGTTCTTGTGTTACAACAGCATCGTTTTCCTTTAGATTCTAGATTATTATTTTTTATTATTTGTGTGTGTAATGGAAGAATGCCTGCTGTAATATTTACCATAATGCATTCTGGTTGTGGTTATAAGAATTTACCTCTTATGCTTTTTCATAGTGAATAGTGACATCCTTCTAGTGATCACATTTTCTGAACAAGTAACATTAAAAATCATCTATAAATGTCACATTTATATGAGATTTTAATGCTTTCTTTATGCGCTGTAAGATCATATAATTAAAGTATTCAATGGCTTATGCGCTCCTAATTTGCATCAACAATATTACATTTAATATTCAAGGACTCCATTTCCACAGGCTCTGCTACTTGAACATCTAATGAATAAAAATAAATTATTAGTATTAGTCAACATAAATTTATGAAGGATAGGTCGTGCCAAACGAACCTTATTAATTTCTGAGGAGGTAAGTAAACATTTAGACCAGTGTTACGCAGTTGATGTTATCTACAGTGCCACACAAGAGGTTGGATTACAAAATAAAGCAAATTGGACTCAGTAAAAATATTTGCACCTGGGTTGAAAACTAGTTGAAGGATAGACAGAGAGTTGTTATAGTGTAAATGGAACATTTTCAGCTTGGACTAAAGTTGTGAGTACCTCCGGGGTTGGTACTGGGATCCCTACTTTTTAACATAGAGAGCAAAGTCTGCATCTTTGCTGATGACACTAAATTATGTAAGGTAGTAAAATCAGAGCAGAATGTAATCCTAAGGATGAAAGATCTTATTGAATATGGTGAGTCTCCACCGGCATTTACTGTCATGTGGCTGCTACAGAATTGATCACATGACTGCCACCCCTCCCCCCCTAAGCTTATGTAAACAGTTCTACTTCATTCAGGCTGAGTCCTACTTGAGCAGCCCTTGGAGTTGAACTTCAGGATGAATTTTCGAATCCAAGCGAAATACAAACCAAAACCCAGACTTTTTTTTAAAACTGGGTACATTTTTTTTCTTTGCAAAAAAAAACATACAAGATTCTGCACAAAAGTTAGATTAAAAAAACAAAGCCAACATTACGAGATCCTAATTTTTGTGAGTTTTGTTCTTTTATAATTGTTTACAAATCCAAAACCATTCCGGGAAAAAAAAAACAAATTAAAAATATTTTTAGGACCAAAGCCACAATACCAGGGACAGTGCCTATCCTTAGAATTAATTTTATTGTTTGTTTCAGGAAGCAGCAAAGGAGTAAGCAATGAACAGAAGACAACATATTCATCAGCACTATCCACCGTGTTACCTCCACCTCCAACACCATATATACCTGTAGCCCAAGGTGGACCACCACCGACAAGCTCTTTCGTAGCCAAACAGCCTCCACCTTCTACGTTCCTTCCTAATTTACCTCCCAGAAACATCAGACCTATTGAGTCCGTGTAAGTACTAATTTTCATATCGCTTTTTACTTCTGTTCTCTTTTATTTTTATTTTTATTTATAAAATATTTTATCAGGAAGTAATACATTGAGAGTTACCTCTCGTTTTCAAGTATTTTCCTTACTATCTCACAGGATTCTTTTTCTCGGAGATCCTGGGGAAATGTAGTTCCATTCATTTTTGGGGTGGGAGCTCTGGCATCTTTTTTAGGGATCAACAAGAAACTCCATGTAATGATTTAGCATTTTTTAGGAACGGGGCTGTAATACTACCTGGGGTTGGATAAATGCTTTTCCTACCACATTTCTTTATTTAATACTGAATTAGTTTAGTAGCTTAGATATTAGTTCACTTTTCTAGTGTGGGTTCTAGCAACCTCTTGCCTACAAAAAAAGACCACTGGTGCTAATACTTATTATTCTTTATAGTTCCACTTTTACTAGCACACCCTTTAGGTACGAAAATGTGAAACTTTCAACTGTATTCAAAGTATTATTGGCTTTTATTATTAACCACTACATGATTGCCTAGCTCTTCTTTAGCTCACATCAGACGTCCTGGTATACATTTGCAAAGGAAATTATAATATAACCTAATTAGACCTATGAAAAATACATAGCTATGATTAGAAGACATGATCAATGGGAGTCGATGTATCAAGGCCAAGAAAAATTTGCTGTGATGCTTTGAAGCATATTTTGTGGGGTAGTTACGTGGACTTAATTGGTTGCGCAGAGTGGAGGATGCATGCCCCATTGGTTGGTTTGTATGTTGGACAGGCCCACCTCTTTAGCCTTTTGGGTTACACTGCAATGGGCCTAAAAGTTGTCAGCTGAGGGGCGAGACAGGCTGTCCCGTAGACCCCAATGTCTCCATTTTCTAGTTAATATTTGTAAGTTTAACTAGGAGTTTTCAAAGGCAAATTCTTCTAAAACAGGGGTCCCCAGAGCTTGGGATAATGTAGTGTGGCCGTAGGAGACCTCACAGATTGATTTTAGCCAAATACAAAATATCTTATTTTGCAGACGACAAACATTGTTAGAAGGATATAAGCTCAAATTAGTAATGTTGATTAAAGTGTAAGGGAAATATGTATCACATTGACAATGTTTGTGCCACATCAGTTCTGAATGATTATGCCTTAGGTGGTATCAAATCAACATCTAAATCATTGGCCAGCCAAATTGACACAAAGCCGTCCCTTGTACCACAT
This sequence comes from Ascaphus truei, assembly GCF_040206685.1. NCBI lineage: Eukaryota > Metazoa > Chordata > Amphibia > Anura > Ascaphidae > Ascaphus > Ascaphus truei. Next base: position 55,725,201 of record NC_134483.1, on the reverse strand, counting down.
ATAGGCACAGCTATCATCAGTGTGATACAAATTATACTTACAGCGTTAAAGTACCTATTGACACCTGGTAGTCCATATGATATGGTCAAGTAAGACCAAAACTGCATCCTATATATCAGCTATTTTACTGTATTGCCATTTAGTTGTTTATCTAGAACTTGGAACCTATTGTGCTAAAAGGTGTTTAGCTGTAACATACTTTCAGGCTCACAGAATTTACATTGTTGTACAGAGTTGTACTAACCGGGTTTGGATTAATTTTAATAAATCATCATTTGGAAGTTGCCTTGTGGTGAACATAAATCATAAATTTGCGCATTTATTTTGTATACCTTGAATTTTGCTTTAACAAAGCTAGATTGAAGAAATAGGAGATTATGACTATGAGGAAAACACTAGGGATGAAACTGAAACATACTGAGCTGACTTGCTGAACAGACAATGTATATTTAAAACCAGAGACAGAACATGAAACACAGACAGAGCTCAGTGCACATCTAGTGAAACTTATACACGGTACAGTGCCTAAATATATATGTATAGATATCTATTAAATAAAATGGTCTTTTAGTTTAACATTTTGGCCAAAGTGTTGTAAGCCCCTGAGCCACTACACGGCAGACCACATCTCAAGGGTCCCTAACACTAATATAAATTCTTAATAACCTGTGCATTACCAGGAAGAATATTTATAATAAATCTGTCAAAATTAGTTGCATAGTTCTAAGTCTGATTGAAGCTTTTATTAACCTGTACATTACCAGGAAAAGCACTCTGTATTAGATTTGTCACAATCATGCTGCAAGCAGGCAAGTTCCCCTGAGAGTGGGAGATGCTATGGAGTGAGCTTTTAACCATTTAAATGTTGAAAGGGTGAGCTTCAACAAGATAGGAAGAGCCACCTTCCAATCAGCTAAGACCAGCTGAACAAGATGTGTAAAACATACAGGACACCTGCAAGCTCGTATTAAATCCCTAAAATAACTACAATATATAGATAAGCATATAGGTGTCACAGAGGAGTGCTACTGAGCATGCGATACATATTTAAAACCAGAGACAGAACATGAAACACAGACAGAGCTCAGTGCGCATCCAGTGAAACCTATACACGGTACAGTGCCTACATATATATTTAGGCACTGTACCGTGTATAAGTTTCACTGGATGTGCACTGAGCTCTGTCTGTGTTTCATGTTCTGTCTCTGGTTTTAAATATATATTGCCATGCTCAGTAGCACTCCTCTGTGACACTTATATGCTTAGAAATATGTTGTGGTTATTTTGGGGGTTCAATATGAGCTTGTAGGTGTCCTGTATGTTGAACAGACAATGGTCAGATAATAGCACTGCCACGGTTGCAGCTCAGAATGCCAGGCTTCAGGAAAGATAAAATACCCATGAGTGTGTTAGTATGTTTTATGCTGCTTCACAAACCTAGGAACCCTAACAATGCCTAGCGTGAAAATGTGCTCAATGTACTATTTAAAAGATAGGTCAGATACCCCATCTAGTGGCCGAGAGTAGACAAAAGATTATTATTACAACTTTCTCCCTTGTTATACTTGTAATACTGTATATCCAAATTGCTGCAGCTAGAATAATTTATCCGATAATAGTACCTGCTCAATTCCTCCTGTCTTCCCATCACATTTTGTATCACCTACAATGTTCTCCTCACTTTCAAGGCTCTATACGCTTCTGTCTCACTCTATATATCAATTTTGATTTCTCACTATACCCCTGCTTGTCACCAGCGCTCTGCTCGTAACTCACTTTTCCACAATCTTTCACCTCTATTGTTCTCTATAGCGTGAAACCTTTTTACTGCATGGTGGCCCTTGAGGACTGGAGTTGGCCTATGGTTTTACCTTATCCTCAGTATATGCCAAAACACCTTCTCTAGTCACCTTCAAGTCAAATCTAAAAACACGCTGAAGCATTTCAGTAGCCTGAACGTATAACTACTGCCATTCACTGCGCTCACTCACATACAGCTCTACTGTCTCTGTAAGCAACCCCAACATACCACTTACATGTTAAGCTCTCTGGGGCAGGGATTTCGTTTCCTATAGTGTACTCATTTGATGCACTAATTGTGTTATGGAAGTGCAGACGGCTCTTACTGACCAGGGGAGGCATTAAGGATTTTTTTCAGCAGTGTTCTTTGCTCTGAAGGACTATAAGGGAAAAGTACCATGGTCTGGTAAGGATCGGTGGGAACGGGACAATTGAAGGGGTTTCCCCAATGCTTTGCCCCCTTATTTCCTATACCTTTGTGTAGTATATTGCTCTTCTTAGTCACCCTTTATTTTTGCCCTACCCTAGCACCCCGCAATGTGCTTTAATACAGTATATAGCCTTGTTACTTACTGTAGCTCATTCCAATGTTTGCATTTCCTGTTCCGACCTCCCCTGTGTATTCTTTTTCATCTGTCCTATACATTTTTTTAGATCTTGTTTTTTTCCATCTTTTCTTTTTTTTGGATGATCCACTGTGATATTTTAAATTGCTTGTTCTATTAAATGGGATGTTTTCATTTGACATTTTGGGGATATTATTTCCTTGGGGACCTTTGTGCAGTCCCTTGTTCACTGTAGCTTTCTATTTTGAGTGCTGAAGACTCCTTATTACTAATTATTTACTAATTGTGTTATATTCACTGTATTTTGTATAGCAAATACATTGTTGGCGCTATAGAAATAAAAAAAATATACATGCACATACAAACTGTATATACTTTTAACTTTAACTATTAACTCTGTGCCCAGGACATACCTGAAAACATGCGTTAACGCTCAATGTCTTACTTCCTGGTAAAACATTTGTTAAATAAATAAAATATTAAGCAGATCATGCAAAAACCATGAATGCTTGTACAGTATTTGTGTTCACATTTTATAATGAATAAGGCCTCGGCCATGTTTACTGCTTGCTGGCGGAAGCGTGCTGACGCGCGCTCCCGCTCAGCACTGAGCCCCTACAGCCTCAATTAGAGCGGCTTTAGTAGGGGCTCACCTGCGCTTCCGCGAGCTTGCGGAATCGCAGGTCTTAGGGGAATTATTAATTCCCCCGCTTGCCGGCGCGACAGGCCGGTCACGTGAGCGGTTCGCCCAATGAGGGCGAACCAGCTCCGTGACGTCAATGGCCCACCCCCGGCCAGTGACGCGCCCGCCCCCGGCCCGCCCCCTGACGGCCCGCTGACGGCGTGCGGTAAGCAACCGCAAGGCCAGGGAAAGCACCCGCTTTCCCTGAACCTCAGCGCGCCTCGGCGAGCAAGCAGGGAGCATGGACTCAGCCTAAGGTATAACAAATGCGCTGGTTATGCTATTTACAGAAAGAAATCTAAACATTTAGAAATCTTTACAGGACTCCAGCTGATGAAGACAATTATGATGATATTGAACATGAAGGTATGTATAATTTATACAGTTTAATAACACTGTGTATGTATTTAATGATTCTCAAGGGAAAAGCTCTTTACAATTACACTTTGAAGTCATTCAACTTGTCACCACAGATCAGGGAAGCTTTTTTTCTTATGCTTTGAGAGAATTGGTAGTAGATGTGATCAGCCCACTACACACACCTCAAGCAATCCCCTTTGCTCACCATAAAAATAAACGTTTTCTTTCTATTTACCATTGTGAAGTACTGTTACCATTGATCCTATTTTTACCAATGTCCCTCTTTTTCAATTCTGTAATTGTATGCTGGAGAATTGGCTAAAAAGGTGCCTCTGTGGGAAATTAAAATGGCCGTTACACTACACACAAACACACAAAATTGCTAGTGAAATAATAGACAGGTGAAAACACAACAAAAACTAAAGTTTTTCATCAGATGAAAAGCAAGATATAGAGCAGCAGAACATAAACACGCTCTTTATATTTGGGGGGAATTACTTCTATGTCAGTGATTAAAGGACATGCAAATCATGGCTCAAAGCTAAAAAGGTTTGAAATAATTTCCCTTTTACAAAACCATGGTTTGAAGCTGTGCAGTTGGGGTAATGAGTTTCATTTTTCTAGGTGAGAATCTTTTCTGAAGTTCAGAATGCCTCCACTTTGGCGTGGGTTGTATTTATTGATTACATTTTATTTAGAAAACAAACATTAAAACAATTCAGACAGTATTTCGGGGGTGTACTCGTGCAGAACGATCTATCGATGTACAACAGGACCCAGCGGGGTAAAGAAAATTGTATGAGGTCCAGGGCATGAGGAGCAGACACTGTTGTGTATTTTATATGTAACTGACATTATTTAAATAACCCCCTAGGCAAGATCTTGAAGTGCACCAATAAGGTGTTAAAGTGAATGAAGTCTTGATAGACTAATAGATATGAAACCATTAATAACAGTAATATCTAAAAATATTACAAACAAAATGTCCATTCTATTTTTCAGGTCATTCAACTGCTGGCAATGACGATGAAATAGTACGTTTTCTTTTTCTTTTGCTTACTGTCAGACATCCTAACAAATTACTCTGCTCATGAATTAACACTGTAAACTGGTGCTAAGTTGCATTCCAGATGCTCAATGAAATAGAACAAGTTGAGCAAACAATAGAAAGTGCTTATATCAAGTTAATATATCGTAATATTTTTTTATTTCAGAGTCTAGAAGGCAGTGAAGAGTTCTATGAAGGGATAGATGAAGAGAGGTACAGTACCGTTTCAAACATCTTCAATTATTGCTTGTCCATTTCACTGTCAATGTTAATTATAAGATTCTTATACTGTAGTTCTTCAATATTAGTGATTAGTATTAATATATTGTGTAAACCATCTTATTGTCTGCTATACTTGTAAACTTGACATGAAGAAGGTTGGTATCACAATTTACTTGTGTTAATATTCTTAATGTTTAGACAGAGTCCTTTAAAAATACAGTAATTGTAACTGCATTACTATTGCTTATGTAGTTATCATGAAAACATGCACAGTTGCACTGAACACATATTTGTATGATTGGTAAACCAAGCAAATAGGGAGTTAATTCCTGTTAAGCCTGGTCTAAATGCTAATTGTTTTTTGTAGTTGTAATGCAGAACTTTGAAAGATTTGAAGTCATCAGATGTCATTTTAGCATCAATAGAAAAATTGTTAACATTTAGACCAAATTCTACATTCTGAATCAGAAAAGAAATAGACATTATGGGGCCCATGCTATAAGCGTTCATTAAAAAAAAATCGTCGGGCCATTTAAATCACCATTTTTTTCAGCGTTGCTCTCACGGTATTCAGAAAGCCTCGATTACCTGTGATAGCAAAATTCCCAAAACGGGCGAGTAGCCGGCGATGTGAAGAACCCCTCTCTGAAAAGGCCTTACCCGGCGATTTATTTCTGCTGCAGAGAGAGCTGCTTAGAGAGAGCAGCCTCTCCCTGGGCAAATCTCACCCAAAATTAATGTTTTTTAATATACATTTTATTACTAGTGTAGATGAGCAGGGGGTCCCCGGAGCAGAAACACGTTGATTTCCTGCTTCCCGAGACACAGGCCCCGATATGGAGTGCCAGTATCTCCTATGCATTTTATTCCCACGGTCACGTGACGCAGGACATTTAAATGTCTGTGGGCCCTTGGTTGGTCCCCGCGGGTGTCCGGGGGTCCTCAGGTGGTGCCCATTACTGTACTGTATGTGTTGGGGGGGTGTATTTATTTAAATGTATTGGAAAAAAGATTTGGGCCACAGGGTTGGTACCGCAGACCAGCCGAGGACCCACAGACACCCGCGGGGACCACCTGAGGATCGATCGCCCACTTATCGAGGCTTACTGAATAGCAGTAGGCATTTTGGCCGATAAGTGCTCGATAGGTGGCTTATGAACACTTATAGCATAGGCCCCTAATACTTTCACTGATTCCTTTATCATATCCTATTTCCAAATCGAAGCCATAAAAAAATTCACCTAACTATACTTTTATGTGTTTGGAGCAGACAACTACCAAAAATGCCAACGACGTAAATGAAATATAACTACTTCTTACTGTTACTGCTATATACTTTACGTTGATATTTATTTTTAGTGTACAAAATAGAAGGGAACAAGAAGCAAAGAAAGACAAGGAGGAAAAGAAAAGATTGGAGCAAGCCAAAAAGGAGCAGAAGGAAAAAGAAAAGAAGGAACAGGAAATTAGAAAACGATTCAAAGTAAGCATATTTCTGTTTACACTTTAAATCAAATGTGTACAGATTGTTGCTTTATTCAGGTTTATTTTGTAAGAATACCTTTTGCCTTTGCGGCAGGGATTTTCTGGGGACAACCTAAATCCTGCACTGCGACAATGTTACAAGTTTCAATATCAAAAAGGAAATAGATCTTATTATTTATTTTGTGCAGCAACACTGCCATTGAATCATCTGAATACTCTCTGCGATCTTCTGCATCATAACATAACATGTTATATTATCTGGGGTAACAATGCAATGCATTACATCATTATCTGCTTTCACAGAGTGTGAATGTTATGTGGAGTTCTTCTACATCACACATCCCTTGTTGCAGTTCTGATAGAATCCAAGATGTTTAAAGCAGCAACACAGGTTTCATTTATTGTTTTTTTATTTTTTATTACAGGATTGAAGCAGGGGGCCTCCAAAGCTGAACATCGTTAATTGCAGCCCAGGGACCCCTTGCTTCCAGAGATACTTACCTCCATAAGGGTGCCGGTATCTATGAAGCCAAGGGAAGTGTGTGCCAATCGAAATGGTGGCGTCGAAATTACCCTTTCACACGGGCCAATAGGAAGCCAGGGTGTCATCCAGTTTGACTTCCTATTGGCCCACGTGACCGGGTCATTTCAACTCCACAGAAATACAGGCACTGCTACAGAGGTAAATAATTCTGGAAGCAGGCGGTCCCCTAAGCTGACATTTATGGGGTTCAGCTTTGAAGACCCCCTGCATCAATCCTGTAATAACAAAAATTAACAAAAAATTAAAAATGTATTGCTGCTTTAGATTTGTCAATAACTAAAGGTTCCCAAATTACAGTTACACACTTTGTGTTTCAGTACTACTCATTGTGGTGTTGGAGGCTACTCACAAAGCATTATAGACATACTGAAGTTGACTACAGGCCTTTACTGAATGAACCATTAAGTTTGTATCAACACTGTGAAAGGTTTCAGTGGAGACAGTGAAAGAGTTTCCAAGGCCCTCATCAGGATGAGAAGCGCCAGGGACCAACTGCCCCAGGCCTGGTGGCGAATGCTAGTGGCGGGCCTGAGAGTTTAATGTACATATCTGACAGAGCAGAGAGTTTCATGGTCTACGGGAGCCAGTCAGTGGCACTTCTTCACTATATAAAAAGGAATTAGAGCCAGTTCCTGGGCTCAGAAGCCAGAACATTTCCAGCAATCTACAGACCTGGCGGTGTATAGAAAAACTGTCAGATCTAAAGCTGAGGACATGTTACAATCAATACACATGGGGCCATATTTACTTAGCAGTCTTCTGCCACAATTCTGTACATCCTCCAGCACTGGAAGACACTATAAAATTCAAGATGTCTGTATTAGACTACCAAGCAAGACAGAGTATCATTGTGCAAAGAATAGGAAGGGGTGTTGTTACTGTATGTCAGAAGGCAGTCTTACAGCTTACACGTCCAGAAGTGGTTATCTGCTGTTTTCTATGGTATGAAGTGCTAGTAGTGCTTAGTTCAATATTGTTTCTGATCTGCTCTAACACCACAACATATGTGTCCTATCACCATGAAAATCCGTCTCAGAAAGATAGGCAGAAGGCCTGAAGACATAGATGCAGATATTGGTTTCTCAAGGAGACATGGTATAACAAAACTTCTGGCGTGGTGAAAAACAAGCAAAAACTACTCAAGCAACCATTCATATGCCACTTCTAATTATTGTGTCCATATTTGAGGCCAAAAACTATATATTCAAAAATCCTTACTTCTAATAGCAATTGAAAATAAAATTAACAAAACACAATAATCAGTTCATAGATTTAACATTATATAATATAAAGGTACAAACAGTGAAGGGACAATCGTAAATACCTCATGAATGTTATTCTTCTGATATATACAGTAATTCCCATTTTGGTTTCCGTTGTCTCAGTCGTGCAACTGAGCTGAATGCAAAATATATGCAAAATGAGTACATTTCTACTTCTTCTTTCTTATAAATAATGCGTCCCTTAATTGTGATTGCAGCTAACAGGGCTTATTGAAGTCATCCACCAGGTAAATGCTTGCCTTGATTATAAGGGTGGAAAAAACGAGCTCAGTGTCAAGCAAGGAGATCAGATTGAAATAATCCGCATTACAGACAATCCTGAAGGAAAGTGGCTGGCTAGAATGAAAGGATGTTGTAAGTAATGTTTATGGTCAAACAGTTCATTTGCTGCGTGGTGCGTTGTTTTGGAAATCATCTCTTAGAATATTCCAGAACTGTGTATGATGTGTATAAATCGTTAAATAAAAAACATCAGCTATCAAAAAAGAGACTGTCAAAATATCTGAATAATTACAATACATATTTAAGTAAAGAAATTCACAGAAACCGTCATGTTCTCACATTGTTAAGACGTCAAACCCAACAGCACATACTGATAAACGTTTGCAGCTAATCATGCTCCTACAGACAAGATTGTAAGAGGTGCTAAGCCATAAAACAGTTATATTCAAGTAAATGCAGCGTACAGTTCAGTATCCTATGGCACCATAAGATGTCTTAGCAATGCCTAATAATGTGACCGTAAATATTTCACTGATTACAGATACGTACAGGCAGTCCTCGTTTTACAACGCTTCGCTTTACAACGAATGGCTTATCCAACGCTATGCAATGCATACCTATATTCATTTTTACAACGCCAAAATGGCTTATCCAATGCTCTTACGACGCTTTGCAACGTTGTGTGTGTGTATATATATACACATTCACATAAACAACGTTGCAATGCGTCGTAACAGCGTATATATATAATATTATACTATATAATATTATATAATACTATATAAAATATTATTTATTATGTTATATTATATATATATAATACAGTATATACACTATATCATTTATGTGTGTGCTGCATATCTTATTGCCTGCATAAAATATTTGGTGTATTTTAGTGTTAAAAATGCCTTCAGGAACGGAACCTTTAATTTAAACAGTGTTCCTATGGGAAAACGTGTTTCGCTTTACAACGTTTCGCTTTACAACGCCATTTTGAGTAACGCATTGTGTCGGATAACCGAGGACTGCCTGTATTCCTAAATGACTGCCTTAATATATAGTTATGGATGTCTAGTTATATGGTACACAATATTTTGCTGAACACCTATTTCATTTGTTTCAGACGGTTATATCAAAACAACTACAGTGAATATTGACTATGATTCACTGAAAAGGAAAAAAACAATAATGGCGATGCCAATAAGGTCAGCTGAAAATGACCAAGAGATATATGACGATGTGGAAGACAGCACTAACAAGTAAGCACAATGGTTTATTTGCAGCCGGAGAGACCTCGTGCAAGAACAGAAAATTAACAAATTAATTTAACAGACAAACAGAAATTTACAGACAGAAAAAATATATGCTGATCTAATGAATTCTGTTTTTGTGTAATATTTGAAATTGTATTATTCTTTTTGTATCTATTTATTTTACGTAGCATGTAATTCAACTTAAACGTAGACAGAGTTACATATACAATCAGAGTTAAAAACGCATTTTCATGTATAAGAGTTTTCTTTTTGCATGTCGTAAAACATTTGAAATGTATACGTATACTAGCACTGCTCTTGCACATGCGTGAGATGTAACGCAAGTGAATGCATCTCAGCCAAATGACTAAATTCTACAAATTACAGGGAGAAATTATGAACCTGTTTGAATTTGTAGTCTTAGAAGTAATTGATTAAGACGACCTGAAAGACAAGACTGGATGGATCTTTGAGGCACAGGGGAGGAGAACCCCCACAAATCTACTTCTCACCTCCTTTCTCTCTACTCCTTCTTGAAGCTGGGGATATCTCTCCTTAACCTGGACCCAGCAATATATACACCTGCTCTCGCCCACTTCACCCGGCCTTCTCCTCCTTCCCTGCTAAGGGTGTGATCACTTAACTTTACACCCATTGCCTGTCTCCCATCCTTTTTTTTCCCTTCTCCTTTGCTCTCTAGAATGTCCGCTCTCTGACTAACAAAGCTCTGGCTGTACACAACCTCTTCTGCTCTCACTCTCTTCACTTCTTTCTCTCTCACTCGATGCCCCAATGGGCTCCTAACACTGCCAATATCAGCTCCGCTCTATGCCTCCATCTGTCTTATTATCTTGCTTTGAGGTTCACATTGTCCAGCTTTTCTACCCTCTCTCTCTGCACATGGCAGTCATCTACAGACCGCCTACCTCTACATCCTGTACCTCCACCTTTCTCTCTAACTTTGAATCCTGATTTTCCTTCTTTCTCTCCTCTCCTATCCTTTTACTTGGAGGACTTGAACAGTCATATTGATGATCCCTCAGTCTCCTGTGCTTTTCGTCTACACTCTTTAACCTCCTTCTTTGGCCATCACCAATAGACCAATTCCAGCACCCACAAGGATGGTCATTACCTGGTCTTTACAAAAAACTGCTCCCTTCTATTTTCTCTATCTACCCCCTTCCACTCTCTGACCATCTCCTCCTATCATTCACCACTACTGATTCCTCTCACCCCCTCGTACCTGTTCCACTCGCTACTGTTCTACCTTCACTTCATTGACCCATCTGCTCTGACATCTACCCTAAATACTAACCTCTTCTCTCTCTCCTTCCTCTGAAACTGACAATCTTGTCAACTCTTACAACTCTATCCTCTCCTCCTCTCTTGATCTATATGCCCCTTCTCCGCTGAGGCACACCCGTCCCTCTAACCCATGGCCTTGGCGATTTTCACATGCATACTACTTTCGCACTTGCACTCACGCCTCTGAACGCCGATGGAAGAAATCTCACTCAGTCTGATTTTCTGCACTATAAATTTACTCCTCTCCAGTTTTAACTCTGCTGTTTCTAAGTCCAAACAACACTACTTTTCCTCACTCATCAACACTCATAAATCCAATCCATAACTGTCTCCTCTCCACCCCTTTCACTGCTAGAGCTCTCTTGCCTTAAAACTTTTTTCTACACCCCAAGTACCTTCACTCTCCACCTTTAAGTAAAATCTTAGAACTCACCTCTTAAATGAAGCATTTCAATAGCCTGGACTCATGGCTACTGTCCCACACCCAGAGTTACTCCTACCAATCATTGTGGTCAAGCACAGCCATCTACTGAACTCATTCCCTCACCTGCTGTCTCTGTAAGTCCCAACATACCACTTAGATTGTAAGCTCTCCTGGGCAGGGATTTCCTTTCCTTTCTGATTTTGTTTGGTGCACTTATTGTATTATAATTTCCTGTACGGCAGGGTGTGAGTTTTGTAAATTGAAACATCTGACAGTTTTGGAAATGTCATAAGTCATAAACAGTAGCAAATACTCGCAAAGCTTAAAAAAACGAATGGTTTACTGAGAATTTTGGTGATATAAGTTCCCCCTACAGCAAATTATTTCCTGCAAATCCTATAACTTGGACACAGACCAACAGGAAAAACATCATTAGCCCAGTGTGGTATAGTACTGTATGTGTTTATGAATGGGAATAGAAGACTACAGGGCTGCCTTAGGAAAAATACATATCATTCAGGGTAAAATGATGAACTAGTCCACTATTGATGGAACAAAATCCACAGTACTATAGTCACAGAGATAAGCCCATTTTGAAGAAGTCTGTTTACAGATATTTTCAAGAGGTCTTCCGCGTTTATTTCAAAAACTCAGTGATTGCATGCTTTTGTAAATAGCCCTATATACTAAATGACACAAGTAATCACTATACTACCTATGTTTCTAACATTTTATTTTTAATGAACCCTCTAATTACATTGTAAAAGTCTGAGGAACCCCAACCCCTCTCTAATAGCACATCTGAGATCAGATGTATTGTAATCAACCCCAACCCTTTCTAATGGCGTGTCTGAGATCGGATTTATTGTAAGGAACCCTAACCCTCTCTAACCAAGATCAATTTACACAAACAATGTCCAAAACATTTAATGTCACTATGATAAGTGGATGCCAGAAACACCCCTGACAAGCTCTGTCTTCTTCTGAACCTGTTGTGTTGCTTTATACAATGTGATTGTTGAGATGAATTGCTAACAAAGGATTCACTAATCACAAGACTGGCATATTTTCACAGTAATAATTCATAGACAAACTCCATAAGTTCTACAGATCTATTGTGTGTTAATTCCAATGTATTAAACTCCCTATTATGCACTATGCAAACATGTTGAAATAAGCTTTGCAAATTTTTGTTGCTATTTTTTCCCTAAGTTTGTGTTTTGCAAAAGTTCACATTTCCCAGGAACATGCAAAAATGCTACATTTTCACCAGGTGACAATGAAATTGTGCGACTGTCGCCACCATTTTTCAAAACAGTAGTATAGAAAGGGCGATGTGACCTTAAGTCAAAGGACTCCCAATGTGCCAATGTCTTCAAAAGTATTTTTCACAATAAAACAGCAGCAAATTTCGCCTGGGTACCAAAAATCTACAATTAGCACCCTCAATATTGTATGAGCTTGCACAACAATAATGATTCAAAACTAATTGAAAAGGTTTCCATTGCAGGATGTCATTGGTCATATACCAGAAATCCCACTGACCCCCAAAGCTTGGGAGATACAATATTGCCCCAAAATGTTGCCCATCCCTGTAACTCCCATACTGAACAAATATGGACTCACAACTAAAGTATAGACATTTAAATGCATCATGCTCAAAGACTAGTGTAATTATTCAGTTCAAACATGGACATTTTTATTATTTATTTTTATGTTCTTTTAGCCATTCTATAGCTTTTTACATTTCTCTATAAATTATGCCAAACTAATTAGCATTTTTAAAATGTAAATAATCTTTCAGCATAAATAATGTACCATCAAGAAACTGGCAAATGATTAGGGCCCATATCTACTCAATTCTGCTATTCCATTAAACACATTCCACTGTGGGAAGACACCTTATGGCCCATTCAATGGAAATGGCCTTCCAGCGCCGGAATAGCACTGCTTAGTAAATATGGGCCCAGAGTTTACTGAATAGCTTGCATGCTGTTTTATCCATAACAAGTGATCTTAAACGTTTTAGTGGTCAAGAGTATAAATGTACTGTAGATTTGTTATAATTTCTGTGTATTATTTTCTTCTTACAGACAGAGCGCTGGAAAAAGTGGGAGTGCGCGTAAGTTGAATATTTTCCCTGTCTGCTTTTTAATTTAATTTGTATATTATACTGCCTTTTTAGTCAAGTTCATTAAATCGGCAATAATATTCTGGGGATTTTTCACGATTTTATGCCTTCACTAAATTTTATATGCACGATAACTGGGTGTTGATAAACCCATTTGCATACGGCTTTTGGTCAGGAATTCAGAATAGACAGAAACTACTGTATCACAATTTCCAAACAAAATCTAGGCCACCTCATGCAAATACAATGGCAGGTTTCCATAGGGTAATATAATACACAACATTACATTATCCTATGGCAGAAAAGTAGTTTAATCACTTTAATACCTCATGGGCTTCCAATGCGTAGCAAAGGGAGGCATTCAGGCAATAAAGTGGTTAGAAGGCTATACAAACCCCCTACAATGACACTACCTACCCCCTTACATAGTAATACCAAAAGGCACTTTACCCACAAGCTCCATATCCCATAGAAATGTCTAAATAAACAGGTTAGCTGTTTTTCAATAATATCAAATTATTTTGATCAACTCTTTAATATATCTATATATTCATATAGTTGAGGAATTGTTATGTATGTTGGGGTGGGGGTAGTGGGTGGTTAAGGGGGTAGACAGGATAGGGTTTTTGGGATGCACCCCGGGGGAGGTATGTGGTGGATAACCCCTTGTTTGCCATAAGGGTCAGTAAGGCATTGCTAAGCAATACATTGTTAGCCTCATTGGTATGCAAAGGGGTGGTATAGCAGTAGGAATAAATTAATCCTTTAGTAGATTTTAGTGGTCAACTAACATTGGTTTCCCACGACTAGCTGGCCACTTGGGTTACCGGGGAGTTCATATTTTAATATGTTTATTTAGTGTATTTTTAGCACGATACTAATAATCTGAGATATTTTTGGCCAGTAATCTGATATCGCAATGTCTCATAGTTTATTAAATAGCATGTGAATAATTAATCTGGTGTAGATTAATCTTAAGCATGCTCATTTGCATACACCTCGTTAAAAATATTGCTGTGGTAAAAAGCCCCTTATCCCTGGTGGCGATATGACTTTCGTGAACAGGTCGATAAAAACGATAACGCTATTTTAATGTATTGACCTTTCGTGAATCTTATCTCAAAATGAACGTTTGCCATCTCCTTTTTGGGTTACAGTACAGCGCTGTAAAATATCAACGAATAGATTGACCTATTTAAGACAAATTGTTTCATCTCCAAGCTAATATTTTAAGAAATAATGAAATGACAAATCGCTGTTAACCCTTTCTATATGTGTGACATAGATTAATAATAGGGCTGAAGGAATCACTCAGTGGTAATGTCACTGCCTTTGAAGAGGATGAACCTGGTTCCAATCCTATTGTCATCGCTCCTTGTGATCTTGGGCAAGTCAGCCACTGTCCCTAAGCTTGAGGCACCACAATTAGATTGTAAGCTCTAGGGGTGTCATTTTGCTGACTGCAGTCCAGGAGACGGACCCGCCAGGCAAAGGTTGGGAGTATAGTAAATGACGACCTGGAAACTGGTGCCTAGACAAGCAAGAATAGTCAGGTCCGGTTCCAGGATAGGGACAGGGTGCAGCAGAGTAGTTGGGGTCACGGTTCCAATGACAGGGCTATGTGCATCAGCGTAACTGGGGTCACGGCTCCAAGGTCAGGGCAAGAGAGAGGCAAACAGGGTTCCAATTCCAGCAGAGGTTCAGCAAGACAAAGCGTTAACAGGATACAGACAGATACAGTACGTTGCTCAAGCAAAGGACTGATTACTCTGGTGATCATTTATACTGTCTTGAAAACGAGAGGTAACTCTCAATGTGTTACTTCCTGGTAAAACATTGAATAAATAAAACTGTAGGCCTAAGCTAGTTGCAGACAATTACCAGTTCAAAGGTGAAGTTAACTTCCTGTTTTGGTGGCCATCTTCACCAGTGAAGTCAGAGGAGCGTCCATATTGGTTCACCCAGCAACATCTCACAAGCTGCAGGGACTCGTTATGTCTACTGTATGTACAAGGCTGCATACACTTCTAGCACTATACAGTATACTGTAAGAAAAAATCTTTTTTGTTTAAGCAGATTTTTCACCTCCTCCGAGCAATGACGATGATGATATCTATGATGGGATTGATGAAGACATTAATGTCAGGTATGTTTTATTTCTGTTGTTATTTTATTTATATTTAAAGTGACTTAAAATGTCAATTTAGGGAGGGGAAAAAAAAAAGACATGCTATCCTGTAGAGAGGCACCCTGGGACATATTTGCCAAGAAGTACTACGGTATAAAACACCTTCCATGCAGGAAGACATTTTACAGCCTAATTCAAGTTATTGGGCCAATAAGGGCCATATTTACTAAATGGTTTTTACCCCATAAAACACCTTCCATTTATGAAGACACCTTACAGGCGTCTAGAATGTGCTATAAAAGGCCATATTCACTAAGGCGTACTGGAAGGTGTCTTATGGAGTAACACTGATTACGGAGCCTTGCTTCCCTTTTTATTTTGGCGGGGGGAAATGACGTGGTTCGGCTCTGGAAACCTCCTGCTTCAACCCATGTAACAAATTAAAGAAGGAGGGGGGGGGAACAAACAAACAAGCAAGCAGGGGGAACTGCTCCTTTAAAAGAAACCGCTCCTCGGCTGCTGAATGTAAAACAGGAAGGTATAAATAGACATAGTGAGACTTCTTTTACATGACCTGTTACTGTATCATGCTCAAGCTCGTACTGTATTTCTTTAACATTGGGAGCATTGTATTCCTGATAACTGGCCCAGTGACTGAATGGTAGGCTTTGCTGACACGTTGAGAGGTCATTTAAAGAAGTTTACATAATTGGAGATATTTGTAAATAGAAATAACCTTGTATCTTTAAGAGTTGTTATAACTCAATTATTTTACAAGTCCATACGTATGAGTCTTTAAAGTCCAAAAATTGAAGGAAGTATCCAAAATTCTTCTAATCCTGTGCTTCCAGCTGATTGGATGGTGATATGGCCGTGCGTTCCGTGATATGTGAATTAAACACAAAAAAAGATCATAGTGCAACAATGCTGACAAATGAACATGAAATAGATAATAACATTCAAGAGACACTGGCAGATGACTAACAAGACATACAATACATAACAGATAAGACAAAATGGCAAGGCTGAAAATATGAAAAAAGCTAATTTAATACAAATAAAAAATAATAAAATTGCTACTATGCGGGTGACTGTGAGACCGCTGGTCCGGTAGGTTAAAACCAGGACCTTACTCACAAGATGTTGGACGTAAACAGGCACTAATATCGACCGTAGTGAGGTATCAACTTGTCCTCTGGTGAAACCGGAGTGTTCGTGGATGCACTCCAGTGCTGTCCCGCTTTCCAGGAGCGGATGCTCCGACAGAGAGAGAGAGAGAGGGAGGGGGGAGAGATAGAGAGAGAGAGAAAGAGTGGGGGGGGGGTATACTCTGTGATCTTGGCACTGAACCAACCACGTATAGTTAAGTTTGGGGGGGAGAGAGAGAGAGAGAGTATGGGGGGGAGAGAGAGAGAGAGTGTGGGGGGGAGAGAGAGTGTGGGGGGAGAGAGAGAGAGATAGAGAGTGTGGGGGGGGGGTATACTCTGTGATCTTGGCACTGAACCAACCACGTATAGTTAAGTTTACCAAAATATGCAATGTCAATGAAGTGGAAATACTCAGCCTTATAACCGATAGCCCCCTGCCACATTTATCAGTAGTCTCATTATTTGAGATTTGGTGGATACTGTAGCTTTGGAAATGCTGTGATTAGCAGAACAAACAAATACAATAGCACAGATATATGCAATGTACAGTATAAACTGGTTTTCTTAGGGCTGTTACAGGCCTACCATTGCAAAAAAAAATCAGCATGTTTACATGTTAATGGACTTATTGCAGTAAATGTTTGAAATTATTCCTCTAACATAATTCAGTTCAAGCTGAAATACACATGTGATCAAGGGAGAGAAATGCAATTAGTATATTTAAAATATATATGTACTGAGATGGTGCAGCTGAATCTTTTAGAGGAGACACATTAATATGGTAAATAACTGATACTGTAAAGTTTTTAAGGCAAAGTCAGGAAACTTTAATGATTCATGTTTCTGAACTCAATGATGCTTTCTACATACTGCAAAGCTCTGTACCACAGGATGAAGAAAAAGCAAACAACTGGTCGTGGGGGCTTTTTAAGAGGATGAAAGGGGGTGACTTCAGAAAGAAAAGTGTATATGAAAAAACAGAGAAAGAAAACAGTGAAGAAAGTCCAGTTGACTTGTAAGATCCTAAAATCTTGGAACGGAACGCGCTAATGCTAACAGCCACCGTGCGATACTAATACACTGGCATAATCAAACGCTCACAATAATCCATAAACAAAATACTTGCTATTCATCGATTTATTTCCTTTCAATGATTAACCCAATTGAATTGCTGCCAATTTTTTGATTTACCGACAAATGATCAATGTTAATTCCTTCTTGAGCAATTGAATGACAATGTGTTGTTTTACTGCATCAGATATGCAAGAATTTAGGAGAAGATAACCTGTTTGCAATCTCAGCCAATCACAATTTGACCGCAGATAAAAACGACGGCCCACATTCCTGTCTCTTGTAAAACCTCAGACCCTATTTGAGGCTTGACTTACCTTTGTATTTAGGATCGCCTTATGTCTATGTATTAGCCTTTGCCAACTCTGGCAGGCTATTCCACAAAATCAACCACCACCCTTTCCAGTGAACATATAAACTAATGGTCATTCAAGCTAAAATCTTGGGGTTTCAGTGATACCTTTCTTCTCTTTAATGTGTGGAATACAATTAGCCGTCCACGCGAAAAAGAAAGTCTAAAGTAAAAATAATATCCAATGCGCAAATGGAAACGATATGGTGTAGGCGCCTCCTGCATCGAAGAGGTTAGGATCTCTAGTAATAGAGTATTTTTTGTGGTATTTTTAAGCATTTTCAGTACACATTCATAAAAGGCCTTTCAAAGAGTAACTACTTCTGTAACTCCTTAGATCTTCACTCTTGTCAAATTAACATAACACATTTCTGTGGTGATTTTACTAACTCTTGTATGTCAATCTATGATTAACGTTTTAACCGCATGTCATACAGTATGTGATTATTTTCTGCAATATTCCAGACAGGTTTGATTCCTGGAGAATAAATAATAATATATGTCTCACGTTATGTTCAAACCTATTAAAATCCCCAAATATGTATAGTTCTGAGCAGGGCCGGCAACAGATTTCCCGGGGCACAAGACTACAGTTTCAACACCACCCCCCCCCCCCATGTCGGTGGTCTTGCAAGCCCCCCCCCTCCCCAAACCCCACTTCCCACCAGTGTATTTCTCTTCCTCATCTCACTCACCCTCCTCTCTTACTCACTCTTAAAACCCTCTCATTCTCACTCAGTTACCTCCCTCTCACTCAATCCCACTCCCTCATCACACTTATTCCCTCCTCCCTCCGGACCACACACATTTACCCCCCCAATATCCACACAATTCCCCCAAATACATTCTTACATTACCCCACAAATACATTCTTACACTACTCCACCCGCCAAGTACATACTTGCACTATCCCCCCCCCCAAAATACATTCTTACACTTACCTTGGGTATGGTCTCTCTCCCATGCTGCTGCAGGCCTCCCTCACATTCCCACATGGGACCTCTCGCTGTGGTGGGCCCGGTTAGCCGGTGCTGGAATTCAGCCCAGCCAGAAGTCAGGCCTAACTTCTGCGTCTGGGCCTCAGGTTGCTGCCAGACCTTGGCTCTCCCACACTGCTGCTGCTGTGGGCGTGCCTCTTTCCCTCCCTCTCCCACGCCGGGCACCTCTGATGCCACTGCTGGCCAGAAGCTGAGCCCAGCTTCCGGCCCACACCGACATCAGAGAAGCCTTATGCAGGAGAGCTGGGGCCCGGTGGCAACCAGAAGCACGGCAGCCAGGCACACAAGTTGGGCCCAACCTATGGCTTGGCCCAACTTCCAGTGGCAGCCAGCTGGGCCCAACTTCCAGTGCTGGCCGTACGGACGTGCCTCTCGCAGCTCACTTGTCCCAGCTCTCCCCCCCTGTCGACGGTCATGGTTCTGAGATAGCTGCATACAAGCTTATGAAGGCCCCTAAAGTTGTATTAGTTACATACATACTGTAGGATGAGGTTGAAAAAAAGACACATGTCTATTGAGTTCAACATACAGTATGTTAAGTTTAGTCGACTGAGATACTCATCCTATATTTGTAGTTAGTTAAATACATTGTCTACTGTATGTTCTTGGTCAGATTTGTATACATTACGGAACAAAAGGATACACTGTCTACAAATGTGACTGCAAAGTTACAAACTATAGGAATGTTATATTTTGTTGACTTGGGGTAAACATTTTGGGCAACTTCTACATCTGAGAGAAAGTGTTCAGTATATTTTAGCTTTTGTCCATTTTCCTTCTACTTGGTTATCAAGAAATAATATGATTTTTTTTTTTTTTTTTTTTTTTTAGAAATTGGATAAGTGACATTAGTTAACCCTTTCAACAATAAATTAACCAGTCACAGCAAATCAGGGGATACATTCCTACTATAACATATTAATACTGTGTTATTTTCCACAGAACACCGACAACGCAGCAGTCTGTGCCGGGTAGGTAAAGTTTGAGGAAAGGGTGTGCATAAAGTATACAAATGAATACTACAGTTACAGTTTGCTACCATTGTAAATGAGAAGTACAGTACCCGCAGTGTTTGCTAAGTTAGTAGTCTCGTTGGACTTCTGTACACTTGTCTGCACCTTCTCACAACAGAGTGTGACTGCTTTGTTAGTACTCACAGTTTTATAAGGCACATTTCCTGCAGCTTCAGCAGGTAATACACCCGTATTTTAAATGTTGACATGAGATGTATACTTCCTGTAACTGCATTAGGCTTGGGTGCATTACTTTAGCAGCCTTATTGATCCTTGAGAAATGTAGAATACAGTAGTTGCAGGTTGATATCACTTAATGAACTCAAACATTCTAGTTCTTTATCTACATTGTACACATACATACAGTATATTAACAAAAAATAAATAGCACCAGGGCTGCATCCAATATGACAAATTATATAAATACTTATCTGTTTTTCTGTTCATAAGTGAGGGTCATTTAATTAAATTCTTTGGCCACTGCATTTTAAGCTTGCAAACCACACCAATATATTCCCTCTTCTACAACTCGTGACACTACCGTACCTGCAAAAGCTCTCATAACTTCTCAAAGGCCAGGCCTCCAGTGGCCACTGGGGCGCGTGCTGCAGTGTGCGCGCCATACACCACAGAACAGCCCTCTATGGGGCATGCCCCAGTGGCCATGTGGTGTGGGCGCGCAAAGCGCTGTGATGCGTACACTGGCAGGGAAGACAAGAATTTTGGCGGGCGGCCAATGGAAGGGCAGATATGCCCCGCCATGGCTGCACCCCCCCCGTCATGGCCATACACCCCATCATGGCCGCGCCACCTCGCGCATCCCATAGCTCCCCTACAGACTGCAGATCGCGGCTGTAGTCTGTGCACGCTCCGCCAGGCGCGCGTGCAGTAGGGAGCACAGGTGCCATAGCCTAATGGAGGGAGACCTGTCTTAATAGATTGGTCATTCACAGGAAGATCACATGACCTGTAATTTAAAAGTAGGATGAATGAGCTTAACACCAGGGAGGAGGGGTCACAGACCTCCAACAATTGTTTAACAATTGAAATTTACAAACACACACAGCCCCTCTAAGCTCAGGTGAACTTACAGGGCACATATAGCTCAGTGTTTTCCGAACATCAGGGGGACCACCCTACGCGTTTCAATCGTAGATACAATCTTCCTCAGGGGTGTAGCGCTACACCCCTGAGGAAGATCGTATCTACGATTGTAATGCGTAGGGTGGTCCCCCTTATGTTCGGGAAAAAACTGAGCTATCCGCCCTCCCTGCTACGAGACACCGATGCCAACAGATGCCGCTGTGAATCCGCAAGGATCAGAGGTTTCCCTTTGGCTGTGACATCACCTGATGTGATCAGCTGTTCGCTTTGGAGCAGAAGCACACAGATCCTCCAGCTTCACGTTACAGCTACAGACCGCAAGGATCAGAGGTTTCCCTTTGGCTGTGACGTCACCTGATGTGATCAGCTGTTTGCTTTGGAGCAGAAGCACACAGATCCTCTAGCTTCACTTCAAAAACGCCACTGATTTTATGAACAAATAAATATCTCTAATTATAATGTATAACCAAGCAATGTTGCTGTTTTGGGCAAATAAACGGCAATATACTCCACAAACAAAACACATAGCCATTATTGTCTTTATCACATTGACTACTGCATGGATGGGATTCTGTCACATAATGCCTGGTCAAGATGGTGTCCCTGCTGCACCAATGGAATATTTACTAGAAGTCATGATCAAGAAACACTGGATTTTAATTAAATGTGTCTCAGTGTGATTTGTTTCACTGAATAAAGAAACAGACAAAAACAAAACAAAGTCTACAATATTTCTCATAGAACTCTTTAACTAAACACATTTCCTGCATATTTTGGTTAGGCATATCCTGTTACTAGAACCAAAATAAAAAAATGTAAAGTTAGTAACCATTGATCAAACTTTGTTTCTCACAGTGTAGAAACCGTGTACAGAGTAGAGATGGTTATTTCTTTATTTTATATCAGATCCCCACTATGTCTTCTGAACTGCAGGGCAGAAGCTGCTTTCTGAGAGTTCCAGAATGATGTCAAGAATGTTATTGCAATTAGGTTTCAGGTGGTTTCAATTAAGCATCTTAACCAACACTTCTAGTACACACATTCTCCAGTCTAGCATATATGTAGGCTCATATACTATATAGTAAGGGCCATAAAGTGGCTTATGGAACCATCATCACAGAAAGATCAAACTTGGGTTCCTGTTTCTTGAGCTCTCACATTTGCATGTTATTGTTTGATTTATCATAGGTTTAAAATTGTTTTAAAAACACAAAAATATTAACACAAACATTGGCAGATATGTATTACCCTCCCAAAACACCTAGTTTGAAGAGGATTTTTTTGTTTTCTTTTGTGGATGCTGATAATAGCCAAATGTATATTTTTGAGGCTTCTTTGAACCTTGTTGATCATTGAATACTCCAGTTTTAGTTGACATTTTAAAACATGCAGTGCACAGTACAGGACTATTGCTCAAAACAATAAATATAAGTGTAAGTGTACATAGTTATATATCTTCTGAATACCTTTCAAGGTGCTGGGGGAAAAAATGCCAATTTTTACTTAGCGTAGCATTGCTATTCTAAAAGACACCTTCAGGTATCGGAAAACACCCTCCGGGGGCATTCACTAGCACCAGAAGCTGTCTTGTGAAACTGCACCACATACTAAATATGTCCCTAAATCTCTCTTGTATTTCTTGTTTCAGAACCAGATGGTGATGTTTATGATGATGTGGATGCAAGTGATTTTCCTCCTCCTCCAATTGAGTTCAGGTGGGGAATATCCAGCAAACAATTGCTGCTCGCTTCCACAAAGGCTATAATGTTTGCAGTATCTTGGATAATTCTTTATTACCTAGGATAGTAGAGTCCTAAATGTGACCTTCCTGTTTGTGCAAAGAATGTATTTCTGTCTCCATCATGGTTTCATTCAGATTGACCATTCTATGCCTTTTCTCTAACAAGGGCCACACTCAGTAAGAAAGATGGCAGGAGGTAATATGGTAAAATGACTACATATATACATGGTTATGCAAGGGATTAAAGCTGTAGTTCAGTAAATATCCTGAATTTGTGTTTTTTTTTTTAATAAATCAGTTCTGTAGTAAGAAAAAATACTTTTAGCATTTTCTGTTTTTAAAAAAAACAACTTTGAAAGACCAATTTTCTTGTATTCTATTTTAACAGCCATTTACTAAGGCTCTGCCCCTTCATGTCCTGTCAAAAGCCCTGGCACACCCCTTTGTCAGCCCTGCCCTCCCTCTAGCACATGTCAGTGCAGGAGTGCTCATGAATATTCATGAGCTTCCAGTGAGAGAAAGAAGCAGATCCCTTCACTAATGATGTCATGAAATTTCGCCGATCAATACATGGAGAACGAATTGACCTGCAGCTATACAGTTCTTTAGGTAATTAGAGATTGCCCACATGAAACTATTGAAGTTAAAAAATAAATAAAAATAAAAAAAGACTGAACTGCAGCTTTAATAGGATTAGTTACAAAGATACCACTTTGTAGTAGTAACTATCTGTGAAGAACTGACACTAAAATAAATTAAAGTATTCATTGTGGGAGATACTGTACGTGTAGCAACCTTACTAAGTAACCTAAGTTACTTCCTTTGGTTAACTGAAAACTTATTATAACCCTGCCACAATTAATTGCATTTCTTTGAATCAGGTATTTACTTATTGTGTAGGATTAAGACTAGAAGCACTTGTCCATTTCTGCACTTTACTGATGCTCAGATTGTAGGATTTGTGCCAATCCCAGGATTGTACTAGTTAGTGGTCAAAGTGCCTTTAAAAAAAAGTAGTGGTACACATTACACGATATTCTAACCTCTCACTCAATGGGCGGCTAATTTTCATAGGTAACAAATCAAGCACAGTGCATGTAGCTTCATATGAAAACGTACAGGATTACCAACTATTTGAAAAATAACATGCTACATTAATGACGTGGCATTTCCTGCTAGCTGCTCTCTTTACAACTCGATAAGCGGTGCCTTCTTTTTACTTTTACAACACTGTCTTTCCTCTTCTCGCAATACTGTGTTCCTGGCTAGAACAGGCAAGTGGCAGGGGCCTCTGCAACCCAATACTTCTCCGTACTGTAACACAGTTTAAGCCAATTACACCTGTAGGCAGAGAATGTCAAAGTCTTATCATTAGGAACAATTTACTGTTTTTGAACTCACTATTTTATAGATCCAATTAATTGAATAAATCGTTTCTTATTTTGGACCATTTTTATTAGTGGTGATGTTCTATAAAATGCCTTCTGGCTCTGTAAGACACATTGTGGCTCAATTTATCGAATGGGACATAAGAAGTCATATTTACTAAGCTGTCTTATGCCAAAAGATCCCTTCCAGGGCATCCAAGTCAATGGTATGTAAGGAATCTTCTAACGCCAGACGGTGTCGTATGGCAGAAGACTGCTTAGTAAATTATGGCCAAGAGATGCTGTGCCTGTAAGAGATTAGATTACGGCCACATGAAGTGGTACTGTATGGTATGATAATGAAAAAAAAAACGGTACAATACAAGGTGTTAAGGACAAAAGTGGCTATACCTCTTGGAGTAATTGGAAGTCACGACAAGACCCATGTTTCAAACCTATGGGGAATTCCCTTTTTTTTAAAACATTGCAACTGGGGGGTCTCCTTGAGCTGAACCTCACTATTTTTAGCTCTGGGGATCCCCTGGCGCCAAGATTCTTACCAGTAAAGTTGGCTGCCAAATCTCAGCCAATAGGAAGCCACAATATCATCAGCTGCGACTTCTTATAGGTGAGCGATGTAAAGTCCCATTAATAACCAGGAAGTAAAACTGGTACCTTCACCAGGAAATATCTCCCCAGTTCCAATCCTACAAAAAAAATTGTGTTTAGGCATTTTAAAGTATCAACAAATGTAAACCCTTTAATATCTGATGATTTCTTTGCCTAGGTTAATATAAATGTTTGATATGAGTTTACATTACTGAAACCTGTTGTAAACTATTGTAACATGTATTTTTATTTATCATGTATTGAATATTTTAGTGCAGGGAAGAATGTAAAATATCCCACTCTTGGAAGGTCTGATGCGAAAGACAGCAGGAAGCTTAAAAAGTTTGAAAAAGAAGAAAAAGATTTCCGGAAAAGGTTTAAGGTACTGTACGTCTCTTCACAATCAGGGTTGTGTATTTCATGGGGCAGGTTCACTGCAGCTGGGGGGAATAGCAGGAGACAAAACAGAAGAACACAATGTGCATTACCTTTCCATTTGTTCGGGACATTGTAGTAGATTCGCTGCACTTTTTCTAGCATTCATTAAGAGATTTGGCAGTTAAGGCCGGTCTAGGGTGTGATAACCAGCACCGACACTTGGCGAATCCCAGCATTTGTATCACGACCATATGCACTTGCTGATTATTTGTATATATTTAACGGTCAGATTTGTACATTTTAAAACCATAAAACACTTTAGGATTTTTGTTCGAGTTCAAAGTGTTCCAAGCGACAGTGACTTGTACATAAAATATTCCTAGACAGAAATAAATGCACCGAGATTCATTTAGATCAAGTTCATTTATTTTTGTACTACCATGGCATAAAGCGTTATTTGAAAATGGTGTATTTTCCCGTCAATTTAACAGTACTTTGGACTAATTATTTAATGCTTCTAATAGAAGTGGTAACAAGGAGTAACACACAAATTTGTATTAGTTTATCATCATTGCTCTCAACTTTTTCTGTGTTGGTTAGCTAATTCAGGGGCACGCAAATTTATTTATTTTGCGCTGCACCCCCCTGTGCCTGCTCTCCTCCTTGGTGCACTCCCCCCCCCCCTCCTTACCTTGTGCAGCTTCATTTGTCACATTTGTCACGTGACTCGCGACGTCATTTGTCACATGACTCGCAGCGTCATTTGATGTCACATTACCGTGGCAACCGTGACGACACATGATGTCATTTAACGCCGCGTTGCCATGGTAATGCGTCCTGGAGCCGGCTGAACCTCGGTAAGTAGAGGTTGCAGAGGCCTCGCACGGTCCCCCGGCATTTAATTTAAATGCCTGGGGGGAGAGCGCGGGACCTCTGTAATGGTCCACGCCCCCCAAAAAAAATCTCACGCTCCCCAGGTTGCACACCGCTGAGGTAATTGACACATACAGATGTAGCCAACCTTATAACTCCCACACTGACGCAATGCAGTGAGACATACAGCAGAGACTGCGACTATTCTAACACAAACCAGTGGCAATCGCCAAAAAGACCCAGGTACACCCAGGTACATGCCTTAAACTTGCCTTAAACTAGCCCCAGCATTTCTGCATTGATTAATGGCCCCAAATCTTTCTTTCTAGTGAAAAAGGTAATCCACTCACAATTTTCTTTTCAAAAATCAGGCATTACAGAGACACTCCTCTCTCTGTTTAGAGCAATGAACATGGATATCCACAGGTGTAGACCCCTTTCACTTTTTCTCCACCACTGCACGAATACCCAGAAATAATAAGAAATACCAAAATTGCGCAATAACATCTTAAAATGTATTGGAGATCATCACAGATAAAACATATGGCTATGCACTCACATGAGGAATAATAGGTACAGTCATTGTACGAAATCCTGATAGATAAAGCAATTCACCGGTACACAGTGTGTTTCTTCCCTCTACTTCTCTGCTCCCATCAACGTCACATCTGGTTGACGCAGGGCTGTGGCGGAAGTGCTGTAAGGGGGATCTCCGGCTGCCAGGACTTCGCAACTGTGAAAAAAGTGAAAGGGGTCTACACCTGTGGATATCCATGTTCATTGCTCTAAACAGAGAGAGGAGTGTCTCTGTAATGCCTGATTTTTGAAAAGAAAATTGTGAGTGGATTACCTTTTTCACTAGAAAGAAAGATTTGAGACTGTATCACACTATGTTGCCTTTATTTTTCTTTTTCATATAATCACGTGAACATTGGCGCTCCCCTGAATCTTTGAGGAATTCTGCAATCAAAAAGACTAAGAGAACAGTCTTTACAAGGGTTTTGAGTAGCTTTTCTATTAGCACCTTTTACACTGGGTGGTGGATTTATCACATGATTAACTAATAGATCGGGAGAAACGGCCATGCTCTTACATCATCCACACTCTAAAGAGGGGTGGGGCAAAGGTGCTATTTCACCTGTGGTAGTGTGTCAATGGAGAGAACATTGAAGTACGCAGTCCCCTCAATCAACCAGTGCTGCAGGGCATAAATCCACTTAAATGATTGTTTGCTGCTTTTTCCGGAGACACAGAGAAATAAGGGAGCTGAACAATGAATAACCCCTAGTTGGGATGTGGTCTGGTGGCGACTGTGAAGGTTTTTTTCAAAAAAAGCCCCTGAGTGGGTGAAACGCGTAAGAGTTGCGGGGGGTGCTTTCCCCTCACTCTTTTTTATCCATGTTATAATAAAGTTTTTTTCAGCACAGTCCAGCCTTTGCCAATTTTTTGCGCTGTCGTGCCCGCTGTTAACTTCCCTCCCCGGTGAGGACATCCTGTAGTGTGTCAATGGCTGCAATAACATTGGCTACCTCAGTATTCTGCCTAAAATACTTCAATACAATGTATCAAGTTCCGGGTTAGTTATAACTGATGAGAACAAAGTAAGTAAGAAAAGGGTGAAAAGAGAAAGGAAGGATGGAAAAAATGCGGGTGGTAAAATGTAACCATTCAGATGTTGCCAAACCTGGTAGGTGTCAATAAAATTAGTGAAAAAAAAGGGAAATATTATGCAAATCAATGATGTTTTATTCAAATGAATTGATTCATTATTAAACCTCTACATTATTTGTATAAATCCCATGCAGTGCCATCTTATTTCTGTTTTCTATTGAATTTAATTATACATTTTACAAGCAAAATACTTTTACAATGCAGCTTAGTAAAATAAACAAAAAAACAACAAATGTCAGTGTCTTATTCAATTATTCGGTATGTCACAAATTACGACATAGATCATTAATTCCATTAATAATATAAATTCATAAGACTTTGTTTGGTCATCTCACTCAATATACATACAGTAGTAATACTATATGTTCAACTTCATGTTTTCTGTAAGGAAAATGTTGAGGAACTGTTGAGGTATAACCTAATATGCAATACCATATTTTATATCTATATATCATGTGACCGGGACATTTCCTTGCATTGGAGATACCGGCACCCCATAAAGGTGCCTGTATCTCGGGAAGCAGGGGGTCCCCGGACATAAAACCAACGCGGTTCAGCTCCGGAGACCCCCTGCACATCTACACTACGAATGAAATGTATATTAAAACACATAATTTGTGGGCAACATTTTCGCTGTGAGAGGCGGCTCTCAGAGCCGCTCTCTCTGCAGCAGAAATGTATCGCCGGGTTAGGCCTTTTCAGAGGCTCCATGCTCTCGCTGGCAGCAAATCGCTCGTTTTGGGAATTTTGCTATGTCAGGTAATCGAGGCTTTCTGAATACCGTGATAGCAACGCCCAAAAAAACATCGATTTAAATGCCCTGGGGATAATTTTTATCAACCTTTACTGAATGAGGCCCTAAGGGTTTCGTTTATGGCTTGTAAGGTGTCTTGAGTTCGTAAATAGAGCTCCAATATCCACATTCAATATGCTGTGTAGGTACTTTCCCATTCAAGGGAAGGCTTCCAGTTCCATTCAAGTAAATTCGACTTGGAGGTTTCCCTGCCATGGAGAAGTGGTTTGACTATTGGATAAGGAACAAAGCTGCTTATTCTATAACTTTCAGGTGAATTATCGAGTCAATGGGAGTTTTTAGCCGATCACAGTGCGATTGGATGCTTCAGAGCTTATAGAAAAGCCCATAAGTCTTCACCATGTTGAGGACAGGGCTGTTATTAAAGAACCCTTGACATATATGTATATTGTTATGTGCCTTGCAGCAATTAACAAATTAATCTTTGACAAAGGCCTGAGGGCTGAAACGCGTCAGAGGATCCATCAGCTGTACACTGTTGTCCAATAAAGTTCTTTAGTCACCACCACTGTTACCCTCCCTTCTTTGACGGCTGTGCTCCGTTCCAGCCTCCTGTGGGAGGAGTTTCTACCTTGCAGCAATTAGGTTTGCAGCATTTCACAAACAAGACTGAAAGACAAGATAATACTGAAAGATATAACACGTATAAAACAGAAAAGCACACAGCGGGTGAATGAATTTAAAAATAAAAAATTGTTCATGATAATGGATTGCAAACTTCTATACATCATTGAATGTACATAACAGAGGAGGGGTTACATGATGTATTATTTGGCTGCTTTTCCATTTTTATTCCATTGTGTTTAAAAAGAGAAAGAAGAGTACAAAAGTGAAGTTTTTACACTGGAGCAAAGATAAAACTTAAATAAGTCAGCAACATATTCTACACCTCTTCCGAACTCTCCTCCAGCATTCCTCTACTCTTTTCCCACTGTTACAGAGGAGGATGTGTCGCTACTGATTTCCTCTTCTTCCTCTAGCACGTGTCCTCTCTCCCCATTCCCTCAAACCTCTTGCTCCTACTCTAAGCCCCACGCTCACACATTTTCAACTCCTCCCTCTACTCTGGTACCTTTCCCTCCTCCTTCAAACACACAACAGTTATACCTTTACTCAAAAACAGCAGGCTTGGCTGTACCTGTCTAACTATCATCCTGTCTCACTCCTGCCTTTTGCCTCTAAGCTCATTGAATGCAATGTATTCTCTCGCCTGCTCCATTTTCTCACCTCCTAATCTCTCCTAGATCCTCTACAATCTGGCTTCCATACTGCTCACTCCACTGAAACAGCCCTCCCTAAAATAACAAATGCCCTCCATGCTGCAAAAGACAAAGGTCATTACACTCTACTCATATTGCTCATCCTCTTTGCAGCATTTGATACTGTGGACCACCCTCTTCTCCTTCACATTCTCCATACTCTTGGCATCTGTAACAGAGCCCTATCCTGGATGTCCTCTTACCTCTGTCATCATACTTTCTATGTCTCATTTGCTAACACCATATCTTCTCTGTTGATCTCTCTGTGCGTGTATCCCATGGGTCTGTCCTGGAACCTCTTCTTTTACGCTTTACACAATCTATCTAGGTGACATTATCACATCATTTAGGTTCAAATATCACCTCTATGCTGATGAAAACAAATTTACTTTCCAACCCATGACCTTACACCAGTTCAAGGTCTCTGAATGTCTCTCCGCTGTATCATCCTGGATGACCCTCAATAAACTTAAACTTACATGTCACAGATGGAGCTCTTCATACTTCCTCTCAAGCCCAACCCTACTGCCCCCTTCTACAATACTGTTGGCAGCACTATCATACACACTGTATCACAAGAACACTGCTTAGGGATCATATTTGACTCCTCCCTCACATTTCCTCTCACATCCACAATGTGAACCCGGCCTCTCACCTATATCCCCTTCAATCTATCCTAATTGCTACTGCTAGAATCACTGTACTCTCTCCTAAATCTGTCTCAGCGTCTCTCCTGCTGAAATCCCTCTTATGGCTTCCTATCAAATCCCATATTTCACACAAAATTATCCTCCTCACTTTTAAG
The DNA here is from genome assembly GCF_040206685.1 of Ascaphus truei. Lineage (NCBI taxonomy): Eukaryota > Metazoa > Chordata > Amphibia > Anura > Ascaphidae > Ascaphus > Ascaphus truei. The sequence continues at coordinate 55,694,545 of NC_134483.1, read as the reverse complement.
TCTATACACTCTTCTGTCCCTCCTTACATCTCAGTCAGAATTTCTCACTATACACCATTCTGACTCTTGTAATCTACACAAGGATGTCCTCTCTCTACCCTTTTGTATCTAAAGCCCTCTCCCGCCTAAAACCTCTCTCACTCACTGCCCCACACCTCTGGAATGCCCTTCCCCTCAATATCCGACTAGCACTTCTCTATCCACATTTAAGACCCATCTTAAAACCTAGCCCATTAACGAAGCATATGGGTAGCTCTGTGGCTGATACAGTACACTTCATACATCGGCCCCTTACAGACGCACTTTGCAGAACACCTTCCTATTGTCTCTGTACGTTCTTCTTACTTATCACAAGATATACATACGCACATTAAAGAGCAGAGTTTTTCCGCTTACTAGCATTAGATGCTCCAGTAACACATATGCAGCTGGAGAGAAGTGGAGTTTATAGAGGATGGTGGAGTTGTGTTGTCTTATTGTAAGCAGTAAAATGCAGCTTTTCTAGGTGGCTTATTCTATATCCAGTGAAGCGGGCGATCAGGCTGTTTTGGGCCAAAATTCCACATTTACTTTAAGTTTGGCCCAAAATGGCCTGAACAACAGCATCCGCAGATAAAAAATAAGCCCATAAATAAAATTAATAGAATCCACTCTGTTTCCCACCTGAAAAGAAGATACACTTACCTTGCCATCCTTGTGTGAGAATGGCGTATAATAGCCTATTGGCGATGCTTTGTGTTTTCTGCCCCGCAGAAGTCTTTTTTATTCTCACTCAGAAATAGGTAGCAGCAGTTTCCTAGCCTTAGCACATAGGGATGTGTCACTGCATAGTCTTCACTCCTCACCCATAGTGTGTTTCTGTGCTTTTGTGTAAATATTGATCTTGACAATATGCTTCTTTTCCCCCCAGTATACTGGAGAAATTAGAGTACTTTCATCAACTCAAGTAGTATCCGCTCTGACTTCAAAAAAGTGGGACTCGAAAGATTTGCCTCTAAAGCCCGGAGAATCTTTGGACATAATACAGAACACAAACGAAAATACACTGTTGTGTAGAAATGACGAAGGAAAATGTAAGTCAGTTATTTGCCATATTTCAGTTCTAGAAATGAACTGGATAACATATTTATCTTCTATAATTAATTAAACTTGCTGTATGGTGTATGTTCTGACAAGAAAATTATTTATTCAAGAGATTGATTTGGGTTGTTGATTTCAGCCACGAGTGCACACATGAATAATACCAACACCAGTTGTTATTAGTTGTTATTAATAAATACAATTGACCCCCCCTCCCCCATCAGTTAAGATGTACTCCTGGTAGTTGTGTATTCCTGTAATCACGTTTTGTACTGCGCAAAGAGCTGAGTACACCTCCAGTTCAACCACAATTGAAGGTCTGAATCTTACATGCCGGACAAACCTGATCAGGGAACACATCCAAGTATTCAGCCAACATCCCAGCTAGAGAAAACTGGGTTCAGCTCCACTCCTGCTTCTCATAACATACTATTTCAAAGCATTCTAACAGTTATTTTCCATCACAGCAAACTAATCTACATTTAAGCATATGTAGCCTGGCCTCTGGCCGCTACCTATTTTCCTAGGCCCTACCAGAGTAAGTCCTGTTAGGTACTGGCAGTGGATGGTTAATTCCTCCAGAAGGCCTAGTGTGCTATTGCAGCCTTGGATACCCTTAGTGTATCCAAGGGCAGGCCTAGCAACAACTAGAGAGTGTCAGCCTGGGGGAGGTACTGGCTGGGTGACCTATGCAGATGTGACGCCTGTCAATATCAGACCTGCCCTGTTATGGGGCAGGGTTCAAGCCAAACCCCAGGTTATATAAACTGTCTCTCTCCCAAAAGTGGGTGTGTCTCTTCCCTCCCCCTGTGGAGTGAGTAACAGCTACCCTGTGTCCCATAAGGGGATACAGGATGAGCACCAGAAGGAAACTTAGATGGGCCTAAATCCTTAAAGTAACCTTCCAGGGAAAGCAAGAAAGAAATGCACTGCTGTAAGAACTAACCAATGCAATAAATACCATGGTACCATATGCACGTGTGAATCACTGTCTTGGGATATGGAAAAGTGTCACCATGGACCATCCTACTACCACCGGATCCTCGCTAACTGGAGGTGCTGCCAACCAATAAGGTACCCTGTAAACCTGTCCTGATAATCCCCACATCATCGCAAAAGTACTCAGCCCTCCTGTTACCTCACAGCTATGCACCATATGAAAGACATTAGTAGCAGACCATATCTCACTTAGGGTTTCACTTGAAAAGCCCAAAGCCTAAAGTGTATATATAACATGGCTACTCCTGCTCATTATTACCTCCTCCACTCGGCAGCTGGTTTCCATGGCCTGGATTTACTAAACTTTGTTAAATCAGCGATGATATTCTGTGTTAAGAAAAATAACGCAGGATATTTTTTTCTTTAACACTGTCTTTGCTAAGAATAATATATGACAATAACTGGGCCTTAATCAACTCATTTGCACATGTCTCCTTGGCAGTAATAATTCCACAATATTCACTATCGCAATTTCATAAACATTAAAAATCCAAAATTCAAAAACAATACAAAGTAACCATAATACAAACCATGACATTATCCTGTATAGCAAAGGAAGGTTTCGGGTATTGGATTACTAAATTGGATTAGTTCCAGTGGGTCTTTGACCCTAATGTGGATTATGTAAGTGGTCTTTTTTTCCATTAACACTGAGTGCCAATTATGCTACCTAACCTCTCCTTGGACATTTAATGGCCTCACTGGCATGCAGGGGGTTAATGACCATTTGATGTATACTGTAATGTATATTTTGATGTTTTGTATGAGGTTCTATTTGTGTTGGGTCAGTGCCTTACAGCCACATTAACCAACTTTGACTAAAAGGACTGTACGGTATTTATATGGATGGGAGGTTGCAAGTGTGTTGGGGTGTCAGTATTGGGGGTGGGTAATAGTGGTAGGTGCCCTACAGAGGTTGATTAGGCCTACCAGGGAATGAAAGTGGGATTAACCCCTCGTTAGGGGGTTAGTAAGGCATTGTTACTGAATATAATAGACAGTGGCCATCTAGTAATGGATTGCCCATGACTATCTGGCCACTTGCACTACTAAGGGGTTCATATATTAAACTTAATTATCTATTCCTGGTTGGTTTAGGTTCATTTACTATGTAGAGTATATAGTGGTCATTAGAGAAGGGCGAAACTCAAAATCCGTTGTGCGTAATTTCCCGAGCTTTCCATTCAAAATCCGTTTTGCAGTGTAAAATCCATTTGGTGGATTGTTCAATGTCAATACATGTGGATTAATCACAAACCACCATTGGATACAATCCACGGGTGGATTTTACCAATCCAATCCACAGAATCTGCAATCCGCTTGTGGATTTTAAGAATCCAATCCATGGACTCAGCAATCCATGCAGATTGTTGAATTCGTGGACTGGATTCTTAAAATCCACTCGTGGATTGGATTGTCAATGATAAAAAAAAATACGGAAAGGCGAATCGCCCTTTTTTAAATTGATCACTTTCCGTGGCTCAAAGGAACCAGCCGACCCACGGCAGATCCAAATCTGCCAACAACAAAAAATCACCAGAATTGGTAACATAACCCTAACTCCAATTTGGAGTTGGTGATAAAAATAAACAGTATTTGCAGACGGCAGCCTGCTATCACCAGGTCTCTGAGTTTTGGTGGATAGCATGTGAATACGTCATTTTGTTTTTTATTACTTATTTGCATAAAATAAAATATTGCCGACATATCGCTAAAGTTAATAAAAATACTGCGATCATTGCTTTACTGCTGGCTATATGGCTTTAGTTAATACACGTTAAACATACTGTAGTTACTGTAACACCATTTATCTTGACCGTTAGTGAATCTAGGCCAAAGAGTCTTCTCTGGCAAGATTCGAGGTATACTGTCATTAAGTAAGAGGAGCTTTTTTTTTAATTTAATTTAGGTTTTTGATCCATTTTTGGAATAAACTACATTGTTTAAAAAAGAAAAAAAAACTGAGCTGGGAAAAAAAACTTGAGAAAAGAAAACAGACATCTTGTTGTATGGCAGGGGTGTCCAAGAACCCCCAAAACGTCAGGTTTTCAGGATATCCCAGCTTCAGCACAGGTGGGAGTTCTTCGACTGAGCCGCTGATTGAGCCACCTGTGCTGAAGCTGGGATATCCTTAAAGCCTGACCTGTTGGTGGGTTTTGAGGACTGGAATCGAGCACCCCTGTTGTATTGCAAGGAAATGTTTGAGAAATACAAAATAAATATGCACCTTGATTGATGCTAGAATGTTATAGTGATTTTAACTGCATAATAAGGCTTTTGTGAGAAGTATGAGGGATAATCGCCCAATGAAGAAAGGGACAATTCCCTCCTGTTTGGATTGGTTGTGTTTTTCTACTTTGAACTAAGCATAACATATTTAATAATACTATACAAAATATAATTAATGTCGCCTAAAGATAATTATAAGCAGTGGTATTATTCTTAATAAAAATTAGATTATTCATTTTTATTATCTTGCAGATGGCTACGTATTGAGGAGAAACTTAATTGATGCGTAAGTTCCTATTCAATTGTTTTCAAACTTTTGCCGCAATTTTGTACTGAGAAGTTTAGATTTACCAGTGGAAATATTCAATTAAAATATATATATATATATATATATATGTGTGTGTGTGTGTGTTAAAAATGGTTTTTGAAGCAAAAAGTGGCACTGTGTGCTCATTTGCATGTCATTTCCCAGAATCCGTTGCTGCAGTGGAAGTGCTGTGTGCTGGGTGATAATGGGGAAAGGCGGGGTTGCAGACCTGCCTAAGACATGCAAATGAGCATACAGTTGTATTTACATCTGCATATTTGCTTTGCTGTGGAGGGTTTTTGTCACTTTTTTTACTCACCATAACTTAACTCAGTATTATGGTTTATATATATATATATATATATATATATATATATATATATATATATATATATATATATATATATATATATATAAATAAAAGAACGACCTAGGCGCAAATATGCAGGGAGAGAGAAAAAAAGAAGAAGAACATCATAGGGCAGTATATCTGAGCAATTCAGGTGTTAGATGGTAAGGTATGCACTTACACTTAGTACAGCAATTATCAGCCTTTAATCCACTCTGGGATTCAGGAACTCTGCTTCCAACGTTGGTCTGTCTCTCTCTGTGGTCTTTGTGTCCTCAGGATCATTGGTTACACAGCAATCACAATGTGTCTGTTACCGGATAGTACCTGGCAGATGGATGGGTCTCGCAGAAGGAATGGGTAGGGAATAAAAAGGAAGAACAGGGATAGTGTAAAACCTTTTTAATAAAATATAACTAAAAACAAAAAATAGGTATTAAACTCACATGCTGTGAATTGAATACAAGCAGTTGAGAGTAAAAGCGAGTCTCACACTCGATATTGGAGAACGCCGGTTACCAGCACTGTTCGCTCGTGCGGTTACTTCCGCATCACGTGGCCCGGCTCTCGCGAGATTTTGTCTCTGAAATTCGATGATACACTGCCTTGGCTCCGTTGTGAGGAATCAATCTCTCAGCGTGTCTCCAACTGCTCCTGAAAGCGCTTGTCCTACGCGTTTCTCCACTTCGGCTTCCAAGTGTGGGGCCGTGGACCTAAGTGGCAGCATTTTGTAGGGTTAGTTGATTTTAAAGGGTTAATACCTCTCGTTTTGACTGATTTGGCCAGGTGTGGTTTTGAAAAATTTGTTGAGATTTGCGCTGATTGTATCTTGTTTTTATATATATATATATATATATAAATACCTGAACCATATTTGCCTAACTGCTGTTTTTCTCAAAATGTAATGCATCAGTGACCCCTTGCCAAAATGTTTCAATACTAATTGCAATTCCTAAGCTGTGTTTGTAAGTGGAAATTCAGGAACCGCGTGCTAGTTAACCTATTTGTTTTTTCAAATAATGGTGACAATTTGAACGAGAAAAAATCTTCCGTTAATCCCTTGAAGACCTTTTCGATATTTTTTTTTTATATTACTGCTACAATGTGATCAGTGTCGAACTGATTCATAAAAGGCTAATTTATGTAAAAAGTTTCTGTGTTTGTTTTACAATCCTCTTCCATAGTGCCTTAAGGGCCAATATATTTACTATGGGGTGGTATTCCAAAAGACACCATGTAACTGATTTACTTGAGTAGGCCCTAAGGTGTTCTACGGCTTATTATCACTTACTAAACATGGGCACAAGTGTTTTTGTTGGTGTGTGTACTATAAAGTGTAATGAAAATACATTTGTTTTGCAGTGATGGAGAAATCTATGATGACATTGGTGAAGGTATGTACAGTATGATATAGAACATGATATTGGTTTGCCACTGACAAAATCTATTCTAATATATATTTTCCCTTGGTTTATCCACAGACTGTATCTACGATAATGACTAAACAAATGTGACAACGTTTTAACAACTCCAAACAACCCCACATTCCATTGGTTGGCCTCGTCATCTGAAACATAAAATAATGCAAACTAAAAGTGATGCTTCTATAACATATGATCAAAATCCTTGTAAATGTGGCTGCTGAAAAATACGATGAGTTCTCTTTGCTGCCAAAGTAAAACGGTTTCCTGACAAACATGAGTTACCCAGAGACTTCAGAGTATTTAAACCTGGGAAAGGGTTATATTTGTTTTGCAAAATAAAACTGTTAGAGATAGTGCCATCCACCATTGCCATGTTATAAATCATAGATCGGCATTATTGTCAATAACAAATACCATCGGGCTACTGTATAATTAGCAAAGGGTTCGACATCATATTTAAGAGCTCATTTGGGGGATATTTGATGTTTTAATAAAGCCAAAAATAAACTCAAAATACTGTTGCTTGGGAAATGACAAAGTAATAGGTGCGGTTACAAAATAAAATGTTCTAAATCTAGCATGTCAAACTCAAAGGCTAACACGGGCCACATAAACAAGGTTTAAGTTTAGGTGGGCCGCAAAAAAACAAAAACTTCAATTTTCATAGAAACGTAGGTTTATTTCGAAAAGTACAGTATAAAAAAAAAAGAACAAGAACAACGATAAAATTAATGTTTTCTTCCTGACACTTGGAATCTCTGACTCTTTCTGACTCTCTCTCTCTGACTCTCTCTCTCTCTCTCTGACTCTCCCTCTCTCTCTGACTCTCCCTCTCTCTCTCTGACTCTCCCTCTCTCTCTCTGACTCTCTCTCTGACTCTCCCTTTCGCCCTCCCTCTGACTCTCTCCCTCCCTCTGACTCTCTCCCTCCCTCTGACTCTCTCCCTCCCTCTGACTCTCTCTGATTCTCTCTCTCTGGCTCTCTCTCTCTCTCTCTGACTCTCTCTCTCTGACTCTCTGACTCTCTCCCCCTCTCCGACTCTCTCCCCCTCTCCGACTCTCTCTCCCTCTCCGACTCTCTCCCCCTCTCCGACTCACACTCTCTCCGACTCACACTCTCTCTCTCTGACTCACACTCTCTCTGACTCAGACTCTCTCTCTCTGACTCACACTCTCTCTCTCTGACTCACACTCTCTCTCTCTGACTCACACTCTCTCTCTCCGACTCACACTCTCTCTCTCCGACTCACACTCTCTCTCTCAGACACACACTCTCTCTCAGACACACTCTCTCTCTCTCAGACACACTCTCTCTCTCTCAGACACACTCTCTCTCTCAGACACACACTCTCTCTCAGACACACACTCTCTCTCTCAGACACTCTCTCTCTCTCTCTCAGACACACTCTCTCTCTCAGACACACACTCTCTCTCTCAGACACACTCTCTTTCTCAGACACACTCTCTCTCAGACACACTCTCTCTCAGACACACACAGACACACACACACACAGATACACACACACAGATACACACACACACACACACAGATACACACACACACACAGATACACACACACAGATACACACACAGGAGAGCAGTGGAGAGCAGAGGCAGCGACGGATGTGAGTGACTGGGGGGAAGGGGGGAGGAGGAAAGGCATGTGATCCGTACAGGACAGGCAAATGTACAACTAACTCCCCCCCACCCCAGCACCCCCCTACCTTCTCCTATCACCCGGGCAGAAGGGGACGGGACAGCCACCAGCAGACAGAGGAGCCAGGAGCGGGAAGGCAGACACACACACTCACCATATGCTCTGCACAAAGCGGAAGCCCCGCCCCCGGCTTCCTCTCTGCCTGCAGCCAATCCCCTGCGGCCCGGCCGGCATGAAGGAGGGATAATGGGGAGGGATAATCGGAGGGATAATGGGGAGGGATAATCGGAGGGATGGTGGGGAGGGATAATCGGAGGGATGGTGGGGAGGGATAATCGCGGTGCCCCTCTAGGCATGCCACGGCGCACCAGGGCACCGCGGCGCACAGATTGGGAACCACTGGGCTGGGCCGCAAATATGTTCGTTGTGGGCCGCATGCGGCCCGCGGCCCGCGAGTTTGACATGCTTGTTCTAAATCATAACCAATTTGGTATACATAGAGCACTTAAAAAATAAAGTTGTATAATAATATAGTTTGATCTACTGTAAGTTAATGCTAATGTGTTTAATATTGAAATCAACTGTTTGCTTGGTATCATTGTAGACTAGATTGTGAGCTCCATGGGGCAGAATCTCCCTTATCCAATGTACCAGACTATGTTACTGTCAAATGTACTGTTATGCTTATTGTTATTGGCTTATTTCACATCCTCATTGTACTATGCTGTGAAATGTGTTAGTATCTCACATATAAATACATATAAATAGTATATTCTGAGTATATTCTGAGATCTAATATGAAATACTAAACATAGGCATTTACTACTTTTTGGAGAGAAGAGAGATTTTGCATGCCTCCAATTTCAAGGATAAAAATGACTGGAATCCCTGGTGTAAGAAAGAGGGAATAGAGAGGATACCAAAAAACAAGATGTAACTAATGTATAGTTTCTGAGATAGGACAGCCATTAAGAATATTGGTGACAGTCATTCTGATGCACTATGTATCTTTTGCTCCCATATACAGAAAGGGTGTGTACATGTCTTTTATTAGTAGCTAGGTAATAAAGAGGGGACACTTTGGGTTGCAGTTTTTAGGCTGTATTTAAGAATTCTAGCTTACAACTTGCTGTTCACGGATAATAATATTCTTAGGGGTAGAATGACAGATGTCCGTAATTTTTGCGCTAATACGATCGTTACCGTAATTGGGAGCAGACGTTATTTTTCTGCATTTTAACAGGTATCCTCAAAGCTAATGAGAGGCAAAAATAACATCCGTTCGTAAAAGTAGCAGCGCTAGTAACTGGATTTCCGTAGAGCAGAAACGCTTTCTCCAATTCACTGCACATGTGAATTGGTCAAACTTTAACGATAAAGACACCACTTGTGCGTTACCGAAAGCTAATGCAAATCCTGTTATAATATTGAGACATTTTATATTTTTACACTTAGCTTTTTTCATTATTTATAGTGTCATTCCTTCATTTATTTTAATTGTACATGAAAAAATGAAATATTAATTATTATTGAGGTATGTAAGGATATACATTATTGAACACCCATACTTAATACAGTTACATTATATTGCATATTGGTTCACATAAACATATCACTTTAATCACTAAACACCATACTACAGTATATGCCATTTTCAGACATTTATGTCCCCTAATACTTGAGATATATATATATATATATATATACAGTGGTCGACAAATCACCAAAAAATCTACTCGCCGAACAAAAAAATCTACTCGCCACCTAGTACCAAACGTGTGCTGGTTGGGCCAATAGGAGCTCGCCACGATGTTAAATCCACTCGCCCTGGGCGTGCAAATGTATAGGTTTGTCGAACACTGTATATATATATATATATATATATTTATATATATATATATATATATATAGTCAGATAAGGCAGTTGGCACTCCAATAGGTGCTGGTAAGTCACAAGTGCACGTCCCATATAGAGAATGTAGTTATACGTTACCGTTCCAAGGATTGGTAAACAAGAGACAGCACTCAATGTTGAAAATCAAAGTGTATTAGTGAAAGCAAAAATACATCCAGAAACCCAACATTTCGGTCCTACAGAATGGGACCTTCCTCAGGGGGAATATATATTATGACATGTAACTTTTTGTAATGAAAGGGTTAAGTCCTATTATACTCAGTGCATTGCTTTTAGGCTATTCCTAGAAATAAATCGATGATGATCAGGGTCTGGATGTAGCCAGTGCCAGTTTTTGGAAGGTCTTAAATATTGTAGTGTTATTCCTGTGGTCTAACATGAACAGAGGTCTGATGATCCATTGTTACTGTAGGTAAACTGGTCATTACTATGTGATTTGCATATGATTAAGCACGACGTCCTTTAAAATGTATCAATGTGATATTTTTGGCATTAACGCGAGAGTATCATAACGCAAATCCCCTTTGGGGATACATGCTACGTTTATTGACGTAAAATGGCAATAACGTAATGTAAAAAATGTAACGGACTTCTGAAGATCTACGCCTTAATGTCTGTGATACATAATCCTTTGTATTATTAAATTGTTCTAGTGGTTTGTGTGTGGTTATTTTCCATGTCTTAAATATTTTTATTTTAATCATGGTTTAATGCTCAGGTATGTTTATAAAGTCACTCTGGCTCTGTGGCCCAGATGTACTAAGCTCTATTAAATCAGGGAAAATAATGCCAAATTAACTAAATTAGTAACGGCATTATTTTACCTGCATTTAACGCACAGCCATCAAGGTAAATGTATGCAAACACAACAGCAATTGTTTAATTCAGGTTAATTTAGTACTAGAGATACAGTATACCTATGCACAAAAAGGAACTATGCTAATTTAGATATGGAAATTACTTACGTAACATAGCCTCCAGCCGCTACTTATTTTCCTGGGCCCTACCAGTGTAAGTCCTATTAGGTGCAGGCAGTGGATGGTTTAATTCCTTCAGAAAGGCCTTGTGTTCTTTTGCAGCTTTAGATACATTTGATGTGTCCAAGGGCGAGCCTAGCGAAAGACAGAAAATGTCAGCCTGAGGGTGGATACTGGTTGGGTCACATGCTGGATGTGATGGCCTGTCAGTATCCAGACCTGCATTGTTATAGGGCAGGGTTACAAGCACAACCCAAGGGTATAAATACTGGCACTTTCCCAAAAGTGGGTGTGTCTCTTTCCTCCCCCTGTGGATTGAGTACCAGCTACCCTGGGACTCATTAGGAGGCCTCAGGAGGAGCACCATGCAGAAGGCCTGGTATGGGACTCCAGCCCTATCAGTGATACCTTTAATAGGGGAAGCCAGGAAAGATATGCACTGCTGTAAGATCCTAAACATGCAATAAATACTATGGAAACATCTATCATAGTCATTCACTGGCTTGGGCTAAAGAAAGGTGTGTCAGTCTGGGCCATCCTACTACTATCAAGAGGATCCAAGCTGACTGGAGGCGCTGCAACCAATGAACAAAGGGACCCTATGAACCTGTCCTGATGATTCCTCACATCACAGCGGAAGTGCTCAGCCTTCCTGTTACCTCACAAGTACGCACCACACCACAGCAAATATGGAGTAGCAGACCTAATCTCACTTAGGGTGGGGGTAAAGGGGCTACACTTAAATTAGCATGCATTCCAGGTATCTCAGGTGTGTTACTTTTTGTTCAAAGGTGTCTCCCGGCATAATAAGACTCCCCTCGCTCTCAAATAACGTCAGTTTAAATCCTTGTGTCAACCTGAACGGCCTTTAGTGGATATGTGATGAGAGGGTTAATGCCTCTTTTGCATATCATTAGCTCTAATGGTGGAAAAAATGTAACATACCTTATTTATAGTAGTAACACAGCACACTCTCACAGCACACAGCACACTCTCACAGCACACTGCACTCACAGTACACTGCACGCACAGCACACCACACTCACACCACACTCACACACACCCACTCCCTACCTACCTTTGGTGTCGGCTGCTGAGATCGGAGTGGAGCTGGCATCGGGAGGAGGAGGGGGGGGGTGTCGGTAGGGGGGTGGTGTGGATGCCGGTAGGGGGGGTGAGTGAGGAGCAGGCTGGGACTCGGAGGGCCACGTGGGCTAGGCCCAAAACTGGTTGTTATACAAAAAATGCAATGACCCGGCGCTCCAGGCTACAACAATACCCCACCCAGTCCAATGATTAGTCCATATGGATACAGAAAGTTATTTTCAATATTCCAGCTGATGGAGAGATGGTGATCCGATTCCTGGCTTTTGGTTCCGAACTCCTCCTAGTGTGTAATGGCCAAAAAGGAAAAGACCATCTTTCGCTCACACAATGTGTAACTACTGCCACCATGTGGTAAAAGTAGGAATGCCATTTTCATTTTTGGCTGCAATTCCAGCAGAAGAGGTGCTACAGTACAGTAGTTTCTAAATATACAAGTGATTGCTGCCTCAGGTGCCCGCATTTCTTTGACTAAAGTATGTATGTATATTTTCTATTTATATAGTGCCAACAATATTCACAGAGCTTCCCAAAATATACAACAGAATGCAGGAAATGATCATACATTATTTATTTATTTATAAAATGTTTTACCAGGAAGTAATACATTGAGAGTTACCTCTCGTTTACAAGTATGTCCTGGGCATAGAGTTAAAATGACAAATCATGCATGACAAATAATACAATGATATTAAACCCCAGTGTTTAGTTAAATAGATTAGCACTTGAACTTGTGCATAGGTAACCGATTATGTGGTCCGCTCGGTGTTTTCATAAACACCTTGTGATAACTAATTCTGAACCACAGAAATGAACATACAGTTAGCACATTGGGGGGTATAAATACAGACAAATGAAGCGATGTGTTATTCACACCACTGTTCAGATAATCAATGCACTTACCTACTCAGCTTGGTGTATTGATGAACACCACCAAAGTTACATAGCTGAGAGGAGTGATGAACATTAAGTGTACATATACACAAGTTTATTTATTTATTTTATTTATTTATAAAATATTTTACCAGGAAGTAATACATTGTGAGTTACCTCTCGTTTTCAAGTATGTCCTGGGCCAGAGTTAAGACAAATAATACATGGTTACAAATACAGTTACATAAATGAACAGGGTATACATTATATACAGAGACATTGCGTGCACAGTTAAAGGAAATATATATTATGGGCGTATGAAACAGTTATAGACCAGATTAAATGTGAGACAGCCTTAGATTTGAAAGAACTTAAACTGGTGGTGGATGTGAGAGTCTCTGGTAGGTTGTTCCAGTTTTGGGTGCACGGTAGGAGAAGGAGGAACGTCCGGATACTTTGTTGAGCCTTGGGACCATGAACAGTCTTTTGGAGTCTGATCTCAGGTGATAAGTGCTGCAAGTGGTAGGGGTGAGGAGCTTGTTCAGATAGCTGGGTAGCTTGCCCATGAAGAATTTAAAGGCAAGACAGGAAAGGTGAACTTTGCGCCTAGACTCTAGTGATGACTAATCTAGTTCTTTGAGCATTTCGCAGTGATGTTTGTTGTAGTTGCATTGGAGAACAAAACGACAAATTGAATTGTAGAGGGTGTCAAGTTTGCTAAGGTGGGTTTGAGGTGTCGAGCCATATACCATGTTTCCATAGTCAATAATTGGCATTAGCATCTGCTGCGCGATACGCTTTCTGACCAGGAGACTTAGGGAGGATTTGTTCCTGTAAAGTACCCCTAGTTTGGCATAGGTCTTGGTTGTCAGGGTATCAATGTGCATCCCGAATGTTAAGTGGGAGTCAAACCATAAGCCCAGGTATTTAAAACTAGTGACGGGTTAGGGTGGTGTTAGCGTTGGTTCTTTTTTGTATCAATCTTTTTTATTGGCATTGACATTTACATGAATGAGTACATACTTTTCAATAACATAAAATTGCTTAAGTACGACTTTATTGAGTGCATGCTAGCCAACATTGTTTTTTAATAGTAGGGGTTAAGGGAGTGGAGGAGGGGGAGGGGGGGGGGGGGGGGGACTGGGAGTGGAGGAGGGTAGACAGACAGAGGGGGAGGGGGGGAGGGTTGGAGAGAGGGAAAGGGAGGGTGCGGGGGGGGGGGGAAGTCCCCCTTGGCTCGTCTACGTCTCCCACCTTTGGGATCTGGGTTATTCCCTTCACTAGGGTTTGTGCTTTATGTCTTTATCTGAAGCCCTGGGGGCCTATCCATGGGTCCCATGTGTTCCAGAACTGTGTCATTTTTTTGTGCAGCATAGCTGTTAATTTTTACATAGACATTACTTCGTCCACCCGCCTTATGACTGTGTTTCTTGCAGGGGCTTTGACCTGCTTCCAGGCTGCTGCTATTGAGCACCTGGCTGCAGTCAAGATTGCAGAGACCAGTCTACTCATGGGTGGGGGTAGGTCGTCAAAGGGTTTACTCAGCACCAGGGACAGTGGATCTAGGGGGAGAGAAATTCCCGTTGTCTCATAGAGCAACGTCTGGATCCTAACCCAGAACCTCTGAATCTCCGGGCATGTCCACCAAATATGGGCCATGTCTCCCTTTTGACCACATCCTCTCCAGCACAGGTCTGGGGTGCCGGGGAAGATCTGGCTCAGTCTAGCTGGGGTCAGGTACCATTGGAATAGAATTTTGTAGATATTCTCCTTTGTTACTGTGCAGATTGAGGTTTTTGCTGCCATCTCCCAGATATCCTCCCACTCCTCATTGTCAATTTGTATATTTAAGTCCGCAGACCATTTTTGCATATAGTGGTGGGTCGGGGATTCTGATGCTGACTCTATCCTCCTATATATCTCAGAGATTAGGCCTCTTTGATACCTGCCTTTACTGCATAGTGTTTCGAATCTGGTGGGTGTGGGAAATTTGGAGTTCTGCGAGAGCGAGAGCAAAAAATGTCTAATTTGTAGGTATTTGAATAGGTGGAGGTGTTGAGCTTGGTATTTGTCCCGTACCTCTTTAAATGTTAGAATCTCTCCATTTTTCAGCAAGTCTGCAACCAGCCTTATTCCAAGCCCCTGAAATTGGGCAAATTGCTTTTTGGAGCACCCGGGCGGGAAGTTCGGGTTCCCAAAGATCGGGGTGATTTGTGAGGGGGTGTTTAGCAGGCCATACTTCCCTTTGCTTTTCAGCCACAAGTCCCACGTGCATCTCATTGCTCCTAGATCAAACCTCCTTGATCCTCCTTCTTTTCCTCCTTGGGACCACAGAAGTTGCTGAAGTGGTAGCGGGGCAGCGTAATGTGTTTCTATCTCGAGCCAGCGGGCCGCTGCCGGGTCGCAGTTCCAAACTACGGCTTGCTTTAGCTCGGCTGCGAGGTAGTACCTGACCACATCGGGGACCCCCAGACCTCCTCCTAGTTTGGCTGATAACATTACCGATCTGGGGACCCTCGGTCTCTTGTCATTCCAGATAAATTGGAACATTTGGGCCTGTACATTTTTCATGGCTGTTAGTGGGACGACTACGGGGAGTGTTTGGAAATAGTACAACAGCCGAGGTAGGATGTTCATTTTGAGGGAGACTATTCTCCCGAACTATGATATTTGATGGTTTTTCCACGACACTAAGTCTTTTTTAATTTGATCAAATAGTGGGGGGTAGTTGTATTGATAGAGGGATCCATGGGAGCTCGAGATTCTTATACCTGGGTATTTGATGTATGTGGTGCTCCACATGTATTTATAATTGGACTGCAAAAGCTTCCATGTTGTGTTTGGGAGGGATATGTTAAGTGCTTCTGACTTGTCTATATTTATTTTATAGTCAGAGACTGTTCCAAATTGGTGGAGTACCTTTTGTAGGTTCGGGAGGGAGATGTGGGGGTCAGCGAGGGCCAGGATCACATCGTCCGCAAATAGGGAAATTTTGTATTCCTTTGTGGAGATCGAAATCCTCTTGATGCCCTTTTGTTGTCTAATTTTGGCTGCCAATGGTTCAATTGTTAGGGCAAATAGGAGTGGGGATAGCGGGCAGCCCTGTCTGGTCCCATTTCTGATTGTAATTGGGTCTGATAGTCCTCCTGAAATTTTTACATATGCTGTGGGGTTTTGGTAGAGGGCTCTAACACCCTCTAAATAGATACCACTAAAACCAAACTTCAGCATTGTTTGGTCTAGGAAGGACCATCTGATCCTGTCGAACGCTTTTTCTGCGTCGAGGCTCAGGATCATCGCATTGGTTCCTGTGAGATGCACGTGGTCGATGATATCCACTATTTTGCGGGTATTGTCGGAGGCCTGTCTTCCTGACACAAAACCTACTTGATCTGTATTAATGAGTCTGGGGAGAATTGGGTTGAGCCTGTTTGCTAGTATCTTGCTGTAAATTTTGAGATCTGAGTTAAATAGGGATATTGGCCTGTAGTTGCCACAAAGGAGCGGGTCTCGACCCTCCTTGTGGATAATGGCTAAATTTGCTGCAGTGATGGTAGCGGGGATTGGCTCTCCTTGTAAGAAAGAGTTGAACATGTCAAGCAAGTAAGGGGACAGGGTCAGAATGAATGTCTTATAGTAAGTGTTAGAAAATCCGTCCGGGCCTGGAGTTTCTGCCGGTTTGAGGGAGCTAATGGCTTCGGTTAGTTCTTCTAGGGTAATGTCTTTATTTAGTTTATCTAGTTCGGCCTGTGAAAGGGAGGGGAGGGAGCACTCCTCCAGGTATTTTTCGAGATTGTGTCTAAGGGGGTCGGATTTTGGCCCAGAGGATGTAGGTTATACAGTTGAGAGTAGTAGTCAGCAAATTCTTGTGCTATTTCTTTTTCGTCATATGTGATTTTCCATGATTTTGTGCGGATTTTGGATATTTGTGACTTTACCCGTATGCCTCTAAGTTTCGAGGCTAAAAGCTTATCGGCTTTGTTTCCTTTATCAAATAATTTTTGTTTTGTCCATCTTAGGGCCCTTTCTACTTCCTCTAATTGTGTTTGTTTGAGAGCTGCTCGCGTTTGGTTTAATTGCTTTAGTATTTTTTTGGATGCTGTTGTTTTGTGTTGCTGCTCTAGGTGTTTGATTTTATCTGTTAGTTCAGTTTGGAGTTTAGCTTTTTGTTTTTTCTTATAAGCCGATATCGAGATTAATTCTCCTCTAATTGAGGCCTTGTGTGCCTCCCAAAGCATAGCCGGGGCCGAGACCGTACCTGCGTTTATCTGGAAAAAGGAGGAGAGTTTGCGTCTTATATTTGTCTCTGTCTCTGGGCAGTTGAGTAGGGAATCATTCAACTTCCATTTGTAGGGATTGTTTTTGACAAAGGGTAGGGTTAGCGTTGGTTCTAATCAGGAGCTCAGTCACTGGAGGCTTTAAAAATTTAGTCTTGGTCCCAAATACCATTGTTACAGTCTTGTCAGTGTTTAAAAACAGTTTGTTTTGGGAAATCCAGTTTTCGAGTTTCAAAAAGTCAGACTGAAGTATGTGTTGAAGGTCAGAGAGGCTATGGCTGTGTGCATATAGGATTGTGTCATCTGCATACATGTGTATTGAGGCTTCCTTACAAGCTGTGGGAGGATCATTAATGAACACTGAGAAGAGTAAGTTAGTCTGTAGAGATTCATGAAATAGAATAGCTGAACGGGATGAACCATCCTAGGGTAAATTTATAAACCCTGACTGTATAAACACTAGCAGCTGACTATATAGTGGTAGTAGTAAGTATAATTAACTCATATTGAGCTAGTCAGAACATAATTAGCCCGTTAAAAGAGAGTAGGAAAAGATGTGTTTTAAGTGCATTAAGTGCACCAATTATACAAGCAGACAATAGGAAAGAGAATTCCTGCCCCAGCTTGCAAGTGTTGGGAGACCTACCGATGTGGCAATGTTATTGCACCCAATGATTTTTCTACCCGCAGCTCTGTTGTATTGAATTGCACAATAACAGCTTCAAACTGGCACCAGCAGAAACATTGTATTGTGTGTTAACGGGTGCAATATCGGCGCTGTAGAGGCAGTAGAGGAAAGAGTAAGTGCAATGCATGGCAAGTTCTCAAACTATTTAAATTTTCATATCTTAATAGATTTTTCACACTTTTTTATACATATTATTTTGGAATAACACTTTTTGGGGGTTTTAACATATGGAAGTATGAATCTTAACTCACTTTTTGAAGTGAAACTTCTTTAGTGGCACCTATTCTGATGGGGTAAAACTGGAGAGTGGGGGGCGAAATGTGAAACGGAGGTGACGTCACGGCTCCCCACCCCCTCCCCCCACACGCCTGGCCGCTCCTAACGGCCGCCGCTCCCCCCACACACGCGCTGTGACATGCGGCGGCGGCGACAGCCGCCCGCGCCGCTCCTAACGGCCGTTACCCCCACCCATCCGCTGCCATGGGTATACCAAGATGACTGGCGCAGAGCTTCCGGTGCTGCGGGTGTAGTAAGATGGCGGAAGCCCCCCAAGTCCTCCGGCTGTGAGAGGAGGAGACGCTGCTCAGCCTCTCTCCTCCCACTTCTCTACCTCCGCTTCCCTGTGTCCCGCTGACTAACGGGCGCCGCTCTCCCCACACGGCCGGCAGCCAGTGCCACTCCTAACAGCCGCCGTTCCCCGCTGCCATGCCGCGCCGCTCCTAACGGCCGCCATTCCAGCCATTCCCCCCACACGTTTGCCGCCGTTCCCCGTCCGCTGCCCGCTGACATGCCGCAGTAGTCATGGCGACGCTCATGGATGTCACGGCTCGGAGACCTCTCTGCGCTGCTGGGTGAATGAGGACAGCTTTCCCCCTCCTCCTCCTCCCCCCACCCGCTCAACATTTACTCACCGCTGAGCTGCTGCTGCCCTCCGCGGGGGCCCTCCACGGGAGTGTTCCAGAGGCCGGTGCTGCCAACCAGCCGAAGGCTCTGTTCGTGGTGAGCTGCCCGCTGTGGGGCCGCGCCCTGGACATGGTGCGGGAACGTGGTGAGCCAAAGCTCCTTCCAGTACTGCGTGCTGGTGACGGCGGTGAGTGTGGTCTGTGTGTGTGTGAGAGACACAGTGGAGACTGTGTCCCCCGCAGCACCACCAGAGGGTGGGGAGGAAGAGGGCAGAGCGCCCCACGTGCGTTACCGTGCCCTTCAGAACCCTCCCCCCCCATGGCCCTGTACCTCTGCCGTGGGGCTGGCTGCAGCAGGACACGCAGCCGTGTCCGCAGCTCTGCCAGGGGGAAGAGAGTGGGAGCTGATCCGGTGATGTACCTCTGCTGGGGGGTGAATGGGGAGCTGCTCAGGAGACTCAAACAGAGCCTCCCGTGTCCGCAGCTCCGCCGGGGGTGGGGGGGAGTCAGGAGAGGGAGGGGGGGGAGGACACAGACAGAGAAAGACATACCACACTCAGAGAGAAAGACACACACATACACTGACTGACACACACACACACTGACTGACACACAGTGACTGACACACACACACATACACTGACACACACACACATACACTGACACACACACACACACTGACACACACATACACTGACTCACACACACATACACTGACTGACACACATATACACTGACTGACACACATATACACTGACTGACACACATATACACTGACTGACACACATACCTCCGCAGGGGGGCTGGATGCCGCAAGGGACACAGCCCGCAGCTCTGTCGGTGGGAGACTCAGACAGAGTCCCCCCCCCCCCCGTATCTGCAGCTCCGCCGGGGTGGAGGGAGTCAGGAGAGAAGGGGGCAGGACACAGAGAGAGACATACACACCACACACAGTGACTCACACATACACATACACTGACACATAAACACACACACACACTGACACACACATATACACTGACACACACACACACTGACACACACACACACTGACTGACACACACATACGCTGACTGACACACACATACACTGACTGACACACATACCTCCGCAGGGGGGCTGGGTGCCGCAGGGGACACAGCCCGCAGCTCTGTTGGGGGGGGGACTCAGACAGAGGCCCCCCCACCACCCCCCATGTCCGTAGCTCCGCTAGGGTGGAGGGAGTCAGGAGAGAGGGGGGCAGGACACAGAGAGAGACATACACACCACACACAGAGAGAGAAACACACACACACACGACTGACACACACACACCCAAGAAATTCAGTTACTATAAATATAGACGTGCAAATAGCTAAAACATGTGGTCAAACTTCTTTGTGTTTTGGAACTGAAATTGTGTTTTCATTTTTAATTAAAAACATCACCATCACAAATACAATTTCTGTGACAAAAGACAAAGAAGTTTCACTTACTATGCGCGTGCACAGCACACACAGCTTTTTTTTTCCAAAGCCTCCCTTTTCTTTCTTTTTCAAGCATTTATATCATATTTTTCTTATACTAGTTTTTAATGTAACCCTCCTTACCCGGCTTTATAGGAAGTCACATCAGATTAACTATACACATTGGAAGTGCTTAGTCTCTCAGGCCTTTGCAGGACGCCAGGAACTTTTCTAAAACCAAAAAAGTGCTTTTTAATGTAACCCCTCTTTACTTTACCTCAGACTATAGAACCTGTCACTGAGGTGGGGGCCTGAGTCCTGTAACTTGGGGTTTAACTCTTATAGTGGATAAAAATGGTAGCTTAGGCGTCACTGCACCTGGTAGTAATTAGTGACCAAAGCGCAAATGATGAAAAACGGAAACTTTAATGTGCAAACGTACACATAACAGGACCAAACTCTGCCGCGTTTTGTTCCTAGTGTGGAATTTGTTTTAGTCCGTTATATAGCATTTATCTCCGTGAAGTTATTTCTTAATCAGCTGGACCAGGATCATTTATATGTCTAATAGACTTACTTTTTTCTTATGCAGACTACTCTGGAGCACTAGCCTCGGGGGTTAACCCTTACCCTAGCCATCATAACTCTTAGGCCGCGCTTATAGTGCACGCGACGGTGACGCGACAGATGACGTCACCTGTTGCCGTCGTCGCTAGCAAAAGTTGCATTTCGCTTTCCAGCGACGTCGTAGGCGACCAGGTCTTTGATTGGTTCAGAGGCTGTCACATGTGGCGACAGCCTCTGAAAAATCAAATTTGACCGTCGTGTCACGCTTACTATAAGCGCACACGACGGCGGCAATACATTTGTTTTGCCGCAACGTTGCGTCGCCGTCGCTATAAGCGCAGCCTTATAGTGGGTGGTATACAGAGAGGGAAGCAGGAGTATTTAGACACAACAAAACTGTAAGGAATTATAACAAACTTTATATTACTTTATCTATCATTTTGAACAGGGATACATAAACAGGGCTACCACATAACCACACAGTATTTCTGCAATCCTACTAAAACAAATAACTAACACTGTGCCTCTGTCTTTATATATTTTATAGTCACTGCTTATTAGTTCACATACCCTGTTGATCAGATATTCAATTAATGATCAATGTTCTACATTCCCCAACATCTATTTCCAGTTTTCACGTTGGTATAAAACTTGTTTTTGTGCCGCACAGTGTCGATTTTGAGTATAATCGCAGCCTTAGGGGACTCATATGGTACCGGTGACTCAGATATTGCGGGCCCTGCACCAGTCATCTATCACGGATTCATCAGGACCTATGGGGGTAAATTCCTTTGCTCTGGGATTCAGTTCAAGAATAACAGTTTTTTCTAAATACTGATACCATACTGATTGTATTTGGGAACCCGGTTGAGGGGCAGGCAGTTCTTCCCTGTTCAAAATATTTGCCAAGTGCCCCAACATTCCTTCACCGTGGTACCCCATCTCTTGTTCGGACTCCCCAACACTGTCTTGCCTACCCTGGCTAACTGGATTTGTACCAGAACCGTGTCCTCTGTTTAATCGGTCACTTCTCCTGTGCATATGGGGTTCTCATGGAATGTTTTCTCTCTCAGGGCAGCGCACTAACTGACCTATTGGCACTACCTACTACCACATAAGGCTCAGTTTTCCAGCAATTTGCTATTATATGTTTTCCTGGTAACACACGATTCTGGATAAGGACTATATTCTGCAGTTGTAGCTCTTGCCCATGTACTCTTTTATCGTAACGGCTTTCCTGGCATCCTGCAAAGGCCATGATTATTTGTGTCAGCTGCAGAAAGGGCCAGATTGTACTATTCTTGTAACTGGTCTCTGAGTTTCTGTACATATTGCATATACTGTACGTGGTTGGGGATGTGCCATCTGCCGACACTCCAAAACACAGGTCAATGGGCAATCAGGCTTCCCGTCCAAACATTAGGTAATAGGGTGAATACACAGTGGATTCATTCTTGGTGCAGTTATAAGCATGGACTAAGTGGTATACATGCGGACTCCATCTTTCCTATCCTTGATTATTTAGGGTACCCATCATATTTTATAGGGTCTTATTGAATCTCTCTGGTTGCGAATCTCCTTGTGGTTGGTAAGGCGTGGTTCTGGAATTTTTTTATTCCACAGATGCGCAGTAATTCCTTGATAAGTCAGCTTTCGAAGTCCCGTCCTTGGTCGGAGTGTATCCTCGCTGGCAATCCATAATGGATGAAATACTTCTCCCATAACACTTTGGCAAATGTAGCGGCTCATTGGTCCTTTGTGGAGAATGCTTGCACATACCGGGTGAAGTGATCTGTGACCACTAAGATATTACTGGTATTCTTGCTATCTAACTCTAATAACCGGGAGTCCATGCAAACTAAGTCTAATGGACCACTGCTGGTAATATTTGTCAAGGGTCGGCCCGGTTAGGCAAAGTCTTTCTGGTCACACACCTTCCGCAGTTCTTACAATATTCCTCGACATCCTGTGCCATTCTGGGCCAATAGAATCGATCTTTCACTATTCTCATTGTTTTGTCTGTGCCCAAATGGCCATGATCATCATGTAGTGAACGTAGAACCACTTGCCTATACCGGTACAGAAGTACCAGTTGCTTAGTCACCAGGTGCTGCGTTTTCTTAGCAACTCTGAACATTACTCCATTCTTAAGCAGCAGGTTATTCCATTGCCTCACAAGAAGTCGACTCTCAGGGTGCTCCCCGATGACTGCCCGAGGTGACTTACGGTCCCTCAGAGCTGACCCCACTTCTCACAGTCCCGGGTCTGTGTCAGGATCGCTGCCAGGCTCTGCCTCCAGCACGCGTCATGCGGCTGTACCCCTGGCACTCACAGACCGCTATCTGTGCGCACACAGCTGCGCAATGCTTCATCCGCGGAGGCGCGCTCCCACAGTATCACCACGACACGCACGCTGCGTCGCACTCCTCGTACACGCGCACACCGCGCGCCAACGAACACTGGCAGCATCAGCTGTGTTACACCAGCAGCCAATCCTGCACTACCCTATCGGCTCATGGCTTATGTGTGAGGTCATCATCTGCTAGTTCCTGATTGGTGCTTTCCCCTTTAAATGCCTTCCTGTTTCACTTTCACTTTGCTGAACATAAACACTGTTGTGCTGTGCTCTCTGCTTCTTGGATCTTGTCTGTTCCTGTGCCTTGCCTGACTCGTGTTGTGACCCCTGCTTGTACCTGGACCTGTCTCTTCTCTACTCCTGGACTTCAGCTTGTTATTGGACCCCCGCTCTCTCCTCTCCTCAATCACGGCTTCGGATAACGACCATTCTTCTCTCTCCAACCCCGGATCACGGCAAGTACCACGGCTTCCCCGAACTCTCCTACCCCGACCTGGACCTGGCTCCGTGGTTGTAGGATGGCGGTTATATACATCCCCACCTCAGCCCCGCGGTCTAGTCCTGTTTGTGGTGGGCACAGCGTGACACTACAAACATGGACCCCGCTGAGGTGGGTCAATGATTGGACAAATATGACAGGTGGTTTCAGGAAATCATTGGATCCTGTGCTCAAAGGGACAAACTGCTAGATCACCTTAAGCAAGACCTAGCCGCAGCATCTATACCTATTTCCACTCCAGTGGCCCCGACTTTTGAACCACGATTACCTACCCCTAACCGCTATGCTGGTGATCCTTTAGGTTGTCTGGGATTCCTGAACCAATGTTCAATACAGTTCGAACTGCTTCCATCTCATTTTTTTCTCCCAACGCTCGAAAGTGGCATACATCATTTCCCTTCTGACCGACGATGCCCTGGCCTGGGCCTCTCCGATCTGGGAGCTACGACCAGACCTGACCTCCGATATCAATATCTTCACCGCTGAGTTCCAGAGGGTCTTCGACACACCTGGTCGCAAGGTAAATGCCGCTTCTACCCTTCTCAACATTTCTCAGGGGGACCGTACCGTGGCCCGCTATGCGCTGGAGTTCCGGACTGTGGCCTCTGAGACCGACTGGAATGATAAGGCCCTGTCGGCAGCATTCTGGCAGGGGTTGTCCGAGCGTCTCAAAGACAAGTTGGCGTCCCAGGACCGTCCCGGAGGACTTGAAGACCTGGTGGCTCTTTGCATCCGCATGGATCTGCATCTTCAGGAGAGAGGAATGGAGAGGGGCAGATGACAACAAGGTATACAACCTTCTACCTGTCATCCAACAGGATCCGTGCCTCCTGCAGCACCAACGCTAGACGAACCTGTAGACGATGCGCAGGCCCATGCCTATACTGCGGGAACAATGGGAACCTACTGGCTACCTGCCCGCTGAGATCAGGAAAACTCCACAGCCCAGTAAGAGTCGGGAGGATCACGCTGGGCACCGCATCCTTACCTCCCTTGCAACCTTCCACTAGGATCAACCTCCCCATCACCATATCCGGAGAGACCTTCCAAGTCACGACACAGGGCTTTCTGGACTCCGGGTCGGGGGGAAACTTTATTGACCAAGGATTTGCAGAGAGTCACCGAATACCCTTGGTACTTAAGGATCGTCCCGTGGGTCTCGAAGCGATAGATCGCCATCCACTGCAACCCGCATTCATCTCCCTTCAGACGGTACCCATCCAGATATTGACCGGGGAGTCTCACTCCGAGACTATACAATTAGACGCCATCCATACCCCCTCAGCAGACGTCATACTTGGGCTTCCGTGGCTGCAGAAACACAACCCCCTAATCGACTGGACGGAGTCTCTGCCTATCCGCTGGAGCCCTCAATGTCAGAAGCATTGCTTACCCACTTCCACGGCTTTGGCGGGAGTATCTGTACCTGATCCAGACAGAGTACAACTTCCAGTAGAATACGAAGACTTCCGGGATGTGTTCAACAAACAGCAAGCAGAGGAACTTCCACCGCATCGCCCGTATGACTGCCCCATCGATTTGTTGCCCGGTGCCATTCCGCCTAGAGGTTGCTCCTATCCACTGTCTTTGCCTGAGACTAAAGCTATGAAAGACTACATTCAGGAGAATCTTCAGAGGGGTTTTATTCGAAAATCTTCCTCACCTGCTGGCGCAGGCTTCTTTTTTGTAAAAAAAAAGGATGGCTCGCTCCGCCCTTGTATAGACTATCGCGCCTCAACAAGATTACCGTACAGAATCGTTATCCTCTCCCGTTAATCTCCTAACTGTTCTATAGGCTACAGGGTGCCAACATCTTTACCAAGTTGGATCTACGAGGGGCCTACAACTTGGTAAGGATTCATCAGGGGAATGAGTGGAAAACGGCCTTCAATACTCGCGATGGGCACTACGAGTACCTAGTGATGCCGTTTGGTCTCTGCAATGCACCAGCCATATTTCAAGACTTTGTTAATGAAATCTTCAGGAACCTGTTAGACCAACATGTAATTGTGTACCTGGATGACATTTTGATCTACTCCAAAAACATTCAGGAACATCCAGTACATGTTAATCAAGTTCTTCAAAGGCTACGGGAGAATAAGCTCTTTGCCAAACTCGAGAAATGCCACTTTCATCAGTCTTCAATCGCCTTCCTCGGTTACATTATTTCAGACACCGGACTCGCCATGGATCCCGACAAGGTCAAAGCAGTTACGGACTGGCCGTGTCCATTATCTCTTAAAGCCGTCCAAAGATTTCTTGGGTTCGCAAATTACTATCGGCGGTTTATTCAAAACTTCTCCTCTATAGTGGCATCCATTACGGCTTTAACCCAAAAAGGGGCGGATTCAACACACTGGTCTCCCGAAGCCGCCAGAGCATTTGAAAAATTAAAGAAAGCCTTTTCTTCTGCTCCCATTGTGGTACACCCAGATCCAGGGTTACCTTTCACGCTGGAAGTGGACGCCTCCGACGTAGGAGTTGGGGAAATACTGTCTCACAGGAAAAACCCACAGGCCCGCCTGCATCCATGTGCGTTTTTTTCCAAAAAAAATTCTTCTGCAGAGAGAAACTATGATGTAGGAAACCGCGAACTCCTCGCAATAAAGATGGCATTAGAAGAATGGCGACACCTTCTCGAGGGTACAGAGACACCGATCACTATCCTGACTGACCACAAGAATCTACTCTACATTGAAGGTGCGCATCGCTTGGGGTCACGTCAGGCACGGTGGTCCCTATTTTTCACCTGCTTTAACTTTCTTATATCATATATTCCTGGTTCCAAAAACATAAAAGCCGATGCACTATCCAGACAATTCCTGGTCGAGGACAGAGCAGAGGATCGTCAACAGACTATACTTCCTCCCGCATGTATTTTGTCTGCCAACACCTTTGACACCTTACCACACATTACCAGGGATCAACGTAACATCCCTGTAGGCATCAAGGTTCCAGAAGGACGCCTGTTCACTCCCACGAACTTCCATAGGAAAGTGATAGAATGGGGTCATGCTTCCAGGACCGCTGGTCATCCTGGAACCAGGAGAACAATCGACTTGTTGGAGCACACCTTCTGGTGGCCAGGCATGCGCAAAGACATTGAAAAATTTGTGGCTTCGTGTCCCATATGCGATCAGAATAAAACACCTCGCAATAGGCCAGCAGGCCTCCTTCAGCCACTACCAATTCCAGATCGTCCATGGACACATCTCTCCATGGATTTTATTGTGGAGTTACCCAGCTCTAAAGGGATGAACACCATACTGGTGGTCGTAGATCGCTTTTCTAAACAGGCGCATTTCATCCCACTTAAAGGTTTGCCCAGCGCGCCTAAACTCTCAGAGGTCTTCGTCAAGGAGATTTTCAGACTCCACGGTACTACACAAGTCATAGTCTCGGACCGTGGCTCGCAATTTATCTTCAGATTCTGGAGAGCCTTCTGCCAACGTCTGGGCATTTCACTTCATTTCTCCTCTGGGTACCACCCACAAACGAATGGACAAACGGAAAGGACCAGTCAGTCATTAGAACAGTTCATTCGTTGTTTTGTCTCGGATTCACAGGACAATTGGTCTGATCTCCTCCCATGGGCAGAATTTTCACATAATAATCTTAGAAATGAGTTCACTCAGCAGTCCCATTTCTTCACGAATTATGGATTTCATCCCTCGTCCTTTCCTTCCACAGTCTCCACTTCGGGAGTTCCCGCTGCCGAGGACAGAATCCAGACAGACTCTTGGGAGAAGATTCAGGGGAACCTAAGACAAGCCATCAATATGCAGAAGAAACAAGCCAATCGTCACCGTCGGGAGGTTCCATCTTTTACTCCTGGACAAAAGGTCTGGCTTTCTACCAAGAATATTCGTCTCAAGGTCTCTTCACCCAAATTGGCACCCAGATTCATTGGCCCATTCGTCATTATGGAGAGAGTCAATCCTGTCACCTACCGGCTAAATTTGCCGAAAACCATGAAGATTCCTTCCGCTTTTCACATTTCACTTTTGAAACCTTTTATCCAGGATCCCCAATCATCCATTCGAGACATGCCACATCAGCCTATTCTTGTGCATTAATTTGGTTATACCTTGACGTTGGTATGCAGGCTTATGACGCTTTGGCCAAAGGGTTAACCAAATAACCAAGTATTTAATATTATTATTATTGAAGTATTTTACTTTAAACTTTTCATCATACAGTATATGTTTTGTCAATGGGATGTAGCATTGGGCACCCCCTGTCTCTTGTTGTATGCAATTGACACGCTCAGTAGCTCTCTGGTTGACATAAATATATAGTCATCATGTGGTGGGTGTGGGAGTTTGAGCTAGCTGGGAATGTGTGTTATTCTTGTGGAGGGTCAACAGGAGTTTGAGGTGCGGACAATCCTCGACTCCAGAGTATCAAGGGGGAAACTGCAATACCTCGTTCATTGGAGGGGTTTTGGTCCAGAAGAACGTGAATGGATCCCTCGGGAACAGCTACACGCTTCCAGTTTGGACAGGGCTTTTCATCACAAGCCTTGGAAGCCTGCCCTGGGTCATCCGGAGGTCTCCCCTGAAGGAGTGGTACTGTCAGGATCCTCGCCTGGCTCCGCCCCCAGCACGCGTCACGCGTCTGTACCCCTGGCACCCACAGACCGCTGTGCGCACGCAGCTACTCAATGCTTCATCCGCGGAGGCGCACTCCCGCAGTATCACCACGGCACGCACTCTCCGTCACACTCCTCGTACGCGCGCACACCGCACGCCAACGAACACTGGCAGCATCAGCTGTGTTACACCAGCAGCCAATCCTGCACTACCCTATCGGCTCGTGGCTTATGTGTGAGGTCATCATCTGCTAGTTCCTGATTGGTGCTTTCCCCTTTAAATGCCTTCCTGTTTCACTTTCACTTTGCTGAACATAAACACTGTTGTGCTATGCTTTCTGCTTCTTGGATCTTGTCTGTTCCTGTGCCTCGCCTGACTCGTGTTGTGACCCCTGCTTGTACCTGTACCTGTCTCTTCTCTACTCCTGGACTTGGGCTTGTTATTGGACCCCCGCTCTCTCCTCTCCTCAATCACGGCTTCGGATAACGACCATTCTTCTCTCTCCAACCCCGGATCACAGCAAGTACCACGGCTTCCCCGAACTCTCCTACCCCGACCCAGCTCCACGACTCCGACTTCACATTCCAGACCTGGCTTCGTGGTTGTAGGGCGGCGGTTATATACATCCCCACCTCAGCCCCGCGGTCTAGTCCTGTTTGTGTTGTGCGTGACAGTCTGCTGCGAACGGGATAGATCTTGTCGGTTTAGTTGGGATAATCCCTCCATGGTCAACTCCGCGGGGTGAGAGTACACTAAAGGAACTCCAGTGGGAGAGATCCCCAGATTATCAGTGACTATTTGGATTCTCTGTGGCAATTTGTCTCGGCATTTCTACTTGCTTGCACATTGCGTGCACTCCTGCGGTGGTAATATTTTTCCAAAGTCAATCCTGGGCTTGAACATCCCAGTGAATTCATGACAATGAGCCTGCATCAATATTTTGTTTCCCAGGTCTGTATTTTAGACTGAAATTGTAAGTGGCCAATGCTGCCAACCACCTATGTCCAGTGGCATCCAGTTTCGATGATGTTAGAATATACGTAAGGGGATTGTTGTCTGTGTGTACTACAAACGCTGCTCCATATAGATAGTCATGTAGTTTGTCCACTACCACCCATTTCAAAGCCAAAAACTCCAGTTTGTGTACTGGGTAGTTTTTCTGAGACGGCATCAACCCCTGGCTCACAAACGCTACTGGTCTCAGTCCCTCTTGGTGCTCTTGGTACAGCACTGCCCCTAGTCCATCCAAACTGGCATCTACATGCAGCACATAGGGCTTTTGTGGATCTGCAAATGCTAGTACTGGCGTCTTCATCAGGCAGGCTTTTATGGCTTGGAAAGCCTCACACTTAGGAGTCCATCTATTCAAAAATGGTTCATTCATTTTGAAAAAAATAAATACAAATTATATATATATAATTCTTTTATATATACATTAATATATGTATATAGAGCGAGAGCGGCGACTTTGTCCAAAATAAATTTAATTTGCAAAGAAACGTCAATTTCGCTACAAATTCAAACTGTGGAAAAAAATTCACCCATCTTTACCGGTATCAGCTTTGACGCATTGGACTCTTTTTTTTCAAGGCAGCATCAAATAAAAGAAGACGAATGCTAATAAATGTGAAGCAGAATTTTAACCAGAGACACAGAATTTGATACAACATATATAACTTCCCCTCCCTAACTCCTTATATTGAGACTCCTCAAATCCCAAAGCTAAGACACACTGTGCACATACTGTATTGGTATGAAGCACCTGGATGCTTTGATGCAAATAGATGCAACATAAAAATGCACTAGTTTTGCTCCAGAATAACCCTGATACAATGTGTGCGTGTGCGTGTAGGGTAATATATATATTGTGAATGCAGAGACATACCCTACCACTAATGATATTTCTCCACTTGGTGTAGGTCCTGTTCCATGACATCAAAGGACAGGAACAGCCAGTACTGTAAGAAGCTGTGTACCATCAAGCTAAAGGTACGAATGTGCTAGTGTTTAGGTCACTACCTTTTGGGGACAAAAGATGCTTATTTTGTAAGGGTTAATGCGAGGGCTAGGGTTCACATCTAAATAAACTGGACTGCTTAGTGGGGAGTGAACTGTAAGCTCTTTGGCTCAGTGTATGAAGGTTTTTGCATTCTTCTGCAGGCCTAGGTTTCCAGAACAAGACCTTGTTCACCTCACATCACGGGAACGGGGCAGCTAGTACTGCAGGATGCAGAGCCTCATTGAGGACTAGGTAATCACAATGCTGTATATTCTCTGTAACAGTACCCTAGTCTCTCTCCATCTCTGTCCCCTGTTACCGTCTCTGCCTACAATTCTACATGCAGTTGTAATCCAGCAAAGAGGAGATATTTGTATATATTCTCAAATATGGAAATTATTGTAGAGATAGAAAAGTGCACGGTGGCTTAATTTCAGTGATCTTTGCCACAGTGGCTGCAACGTCTGGTTATCTCGGTAACGTTGGCAGTTTTTATCATACAAATTATTACCAATACATTCAGAAAAAGATTTTGTGAACTTTAATAATGTGCAGAATAGTTTTGAATGGGACCTGAAGCCTGTTCATAAATCTCGGGTCAAGAGAGAACCTGTTATTTGTTCATACAAATGCCAGACAATAATATAATAAATAATATAATAAATGCTGTTTATATCTTTGCTTTGTAGATCCTGTTTCATTACATCAGAGAACAGGAGTGGACATACTGCAGGAAGAGACTCCTTTTACAAACAGGTAATTTTCACGTCTAGGATTTGGGACATACTTGAAGCTGTATTGATACAATTTGGTCTTTCACTCAATGTGAACATTTTCTCTTCTGTCGGTTTGCTTGTGACAGCAGGACATCATTTTGAGTTGAGTTTCTTTTATCTGACACTGGTATTTTGTAGAGAAAAAGAAAAGCTAAAAAGGATGGTGGGGTTAGATGGGAAAATGCAAAAGGTTGTGGATGTCTGGAACTTCCATTAATTGTAAGTAATTTCCATGTTTCAATGCAGAGTCATCAAAAGGCGTCAAGTGACTGAGGGAATAACACCAAACAAGAAAACAACATCCTCCTCTTAAGATTTATTGACTTAAAATATAAAAATGCAATAAAAAAATGTAAATTCCTTTATTCAGTTATTTCTTTTTTTTAAACCAGACGGCCTCTCTCTGATCTCTCTGCCCAGCTCTTAGACTGGTTGCGGCCTGGTAGGATTAACGCTGTGGGAATCCCATTCAGAAGCTGGGACACCCGCTGCATTATCCCTTCATGGCAGCAAGCATTCTGGCCTTAGGCCGCAGTCCCAGTCTGCACTGTAGCATGTGCGCCCGTCGGGGGGGGGGGGGCTTTGAGTGCACGTGTGAAAACCGCAATCTGCAGTCCTCGGGTGGGATGCAGGAGATTGCGACGGGGGGCGTGGTGGGGGTTTTGCAGGGGCGTGACCACGCCCTCACGCGGCTGGTTGGCCCTCATTGGCTGAACCGCCGGTGGGGGCGTGGCCAGCCCTCCATCGCAAGTTGTAAAGACAGTTTTCCTGTCTTTGCAAAAACTTGTAGTAGAGCGCGGCTGCCGAATGCGCGCCAAGGTGCGTAGTCCGGCTGATTGGGGGGGCAGTGCTTATTCGTAGAACGTACTGGGGATGCAGCCTTATGAGAGCTGCGATCGGGCCGCAGTCGAATCCCATTCATCAGCACTTTTCCTCACACCCACACGAAATGCAAATAGCGCCAGATCTGTACGTTCATCATAATCGAGCAATAAAAACAAACAAACCTAGCTCCTATCCGGAGCATGGACTATTACAGCGGTTAGGCTCTAACTATAAATTGCAGGGCTAAGCCCCTTACCAAGTATAACAACCAAAGTCAGTGGCAGTTGTTTACCTTCAGGCTCCCGGCTTCCTTGTGGCTAGGGTAGGGGGCAGTGGGGGAAGGGCAGGGAAGCCCCAGTGCAGCGTGGTCTCTCTATACAGCGATCCAGGGTATATAAGTCCTGCTAACGAGCCAGGAGAAAGATGGTCAATTACCTCAGACTGTTCTCTAGCTGCGATTAACCAGCTCACCACTGGACTCAGTAGCTACACCCATGCTTTCCCTGTATAGCTATTAGACAGCTGTCACAGCTAGTATGAGGTTTAAGGGTTAAAGTGTATAGGATCATCCGATTCTGCCCTCCCCTTTCTATCCCATCATCAGGTATGTCATCCTGGGGAGCAACTTAGTATAAATACAAGAGATGGGTGGGACAGTCCAAATCCGATCCCAAGAATTTCCAAGGCTGGGCCCTTAAAATTAATTCTGTAGGGTAACATTCGTGTACGGATTTTTCCATTTTCAATCTGTGCTGATTACTTAAAATCCCCCTATGTGACTCAGTTATGCAGAATTTAAATAACCGTCTGGCGGATTAATCACAGCCAGAAATACAACAGCATGGCACATGACACGGTCACATTACTATGTGGCCATGCCCACTTATCTGCACAGCAATTTGAGAGAGGGTGAGACACAGGAGATGGCTGCAGTGAGAGGGTGATAGGGAGACACAAGGAATCACACGGAAACAACACAGAACACAGACACTAACAAATATATATCTATACATATATTTATTTATTTTTTATATATTTTTGTTAAATATTATTTTATATTAATATAATTTTCTTCGTTTTTACATTTGTTTAATTTATTTTATTGTTATGGATTATTTTGGATTGTAAAGTATCTACTGTAAATGCCGTTACTCTAAAAGGTCTTTAATTCAATGTAAATCATAAAAATCAAAACACAATTTCAGTAACAAAACGTAAAGAAGTTTGACTTAGAACGCGCGTGCTTGGCACACGCCCTGTTTCTGTTTTTTTATAATCATTACAGTTACTATATCATATTAATCTATATACGATTCACGTGTTATATGTTTACACACCTTGCATCTTTTCTACTTCTGAGTTTTTTTATGATAAACGATAGATTTTTTTTAAATTTTGCTATTTGTACTTCTATATTGATACTCACTGGGAATTCCTCTAGAGACTGGGGGGCTATGCACTAAGCTCAATGGGTTTGCGTTCTGATTTTCCAAAAAAGCAGGTTCGTTAAAAAGTGAGGCCGGGGACGCGATTCACTAAGGCCTTGAGCCCATTTTTTAACGTACCTGCTCAAAATAGCTCAAAACACCCACAGCGTACGTGTTGCTTTTTTCCCCCCTGCTAGTGTTCTTAACCTAGCTGATAGAAAAAAAAGCCGCATGTAACATTTGCATGGAGATTCTGTATCTCCATGCAAGGCTGTTACAGGCGATCGTACACTAAATAAATACATTTTAATAATAGTGTACATGAGCACGGGGTCTCAGGACCTGAACCGCATTGGTTTCAGGTCCGAGGACCCCCTACTTCAGGAGATACAGGCTCCGTTATAGGGTGCCGGTATCCCCTGCACTTTAAAGCTCCCGCGTCACGTGACGGGACATTTAAATTCTGCAGGGGATACCGGCACCCAATAAAGGGGCCTGTATCTCCTGAAGAAGGGTGTCCCCGAGGCTGAAACCAATGCGGTTCAGCTCAGGAGACCCCCTGCACATCTACACTACTGTCAAAACAAACATAACAATAAACAATAATTCCTTACCGTAGCGGCTATCCGCTATGGTAATGAAGCTGCATTAATGTAAATTTTAATAATAGTGTGCGGGAGCAGGGGGACCCCTGAGCTGAACCGCATTGATATCTGCCTCAGAGACCCCCTGCTTCCCGAGTTACAGGAAAAACGGTCCGTGAGGTCCAGAAACGGAGCGCAGCAGTTGCGAAGAATGGGGGCTACAAACCAGCAGAAACGGTTAAAAGAACTTTATTGTATGATGAGTGGGGGGTACAGAACTACTCTGACGCGTTTCGGGAACAAATCCCTTTATCAAAGTGTGAGTTCGTATCTGTACACCCTCCCGTATAAGTATGCGATCCCCCGCCCCCAACAGTGACGTCACAGGATAGAATAGTGGTGCGAACGCCTCCACGGACAAATCCCATTGGCAGAAGCTATCCGCCAATGGGATGCCAGATGGAGGGCCTGCCTCTCGTGTGTAAGGTGGTTGCGGTGGGACAGAGATACAAAGCGGGGAGTATACAGAAGAAAAAAGGTAAACAAAGTAACACAATGATAAAAACAATGTAGCCGAGGGGCTAATAAAAATAAAAACACGAACTTGAATCATATCATAGCAAAGGAAGGATACATGTATAACTAATAAGTGGATATCTATAAACTCAGATACTTGAAGATGGACATATAGAGCCATAAAGCATAAAACACATTGTAAAGCTAAATGTGGGTTGATAGAAAATAGATAAATAAATGGATAAAGCAATGAAAATGAAAATATTAAATGATAAAGGAAAACCAATACTAGGTCAGGAACACACATATATGTACATATATATGTTTTGCATAGTGTTACATGATGCACAGATTAATTGCATCATGTACACACAATGCAATTGTGTGATATTTCATATACATTTGTGTAGCTGCTGGTTTGTTGTTTTATATTTACAATTGCTGCTGGATTTATTTTAACATGCAATGTGGTGATTTTAAGATTAAGAATTCATGTTTTGATTTATGCGTGTTTTAGGTGTTTCACAATGGGCAAATAATCTATTATCCATATCTGGATAATAGTTATTTTGCACATAATTGTACTGTATGTGTTGGTGGGGGGGATTGATGTATCTTATATTATTTATACACTCATTCTGACTTTATTATGTACATTATGTCCATTTGTATAATTGATTAATGTTCCGCCCATTAGAGTAGCCAATAGTTAATTGGTTTGTACTATATATATGGAAGACCACTGGGGTTGACCCTTATGATTCCTGAAGAAGTGGCAACAGCTACAAAACGCGTAGAATCTAACGTAGCCGGTTAGAGGACACTGTTTGGGGAATATTGACGTGAGGAGGTGCTGGCAAACAAGCTGGAGAGATCGCAGCGGTATACAGCGTCTTCCGCCCTGACTGCCGCGTCACAGGAAGTGACGTCACCGGACATGATGCATGCAGAAGCATCTCTGAGTGACTGTACCAGCGGCATTCCCCCACGAGTCACCTACGGCTCTCTCCAACGACTGTTATCTCTGTACAAATGTGAGTGCATTACCTGTGTTTTTGTGCCACATTATACCCTTATGTACTATACTATTGTGTGCTCTTTTTCTTTATCATACCCTTGGTAGGTACACTCAACATTTATGGACCCATCTAGCCCACCAGATACACAGATCTAATATCACCATTATCAGAAGGCTTCCATTATACAAGGGCTCCTGTCAGAGAGAGAAGGATCTCTGACATGTCTGTTACCTATCCATTTATTGTGAGTGAGACCTATTTAGAGATTACTGTTTGCACATATTATTTATATGGTCTGCACTATTATTTCTTCCACTTTTTTCCCTGCATATTATCTGAAGAATTGAGCGCTCCCCCCACCTGGAAGACATCGCAAGAACTCTGGACCTGGACAGTCCATTAAGGGTGTAGAGCTGCTGTTATATATTTTTTCACATTTGGTGAAGGATTTTTTTATTCACTATATATCATTTGTATATTTTCTTGTAATTCACATTTGTATATCACATTTATATCACTTTTATAATTGTAATTAGTTCACTATTAGAAGCGCCAGGTACCATCCTTTTGTTACATTTAATGTATAGGTCAGGTTTATTTTTTTTACATACAGGGTTGGTTCCTTTTGGTTTGCGGGGGACCTCTGGAGACCACCTGCGGTATCCTGGGGCTTCTTACGGGTACCAGGCTGCCGGATCCACGCGGGACACGAACCGGTGGCTCTGTGGGGGCACCGCGGACCCGTAGGGACCACCGTGGGTCCCCAGACCCCTGTGGGAACCACCCGAGGCCCTTCAGACACCTGTGGGTCTGACCCGGGGCCCCTCAGACATCTGTGGGCCTACCGTGGGGACCCCATTGTGGCCCACGGTGACCACCTGGTGGACCATGGCGCCTGGCGGGAACCACCAACAGGCCTCCAGACCCTGTGTAAAACATGATGCTGGGCACCTGTAGGTCTGTGAGGTGACCCGTCAGGCCCACCGGGGACTCCCGTGGGCCTGGGGTATTAACCCTGTATGTAAAATAATAAATCATATATTTATGGGGGGGGCACAGGTGGTGGGTTATGTATTTAATAAATATAATGATGTTTATTGTGGGGCAGTGTATTGTTTTTATTGTGGGTACTGGGGGTGGGGGAAATGGGTATTGGCCTCAAGGGTATGTGGGTAGGCTTTCCCTTGTGGGTAGTGGGTGAGGATGGTTAGGCCTCACAGGGTGGGGGGGAGTGGGGGAGGGTATGTAGGCCTCCTGAGTGGTGGGTGAGGGTGGGTTAACCCCTTAATGACTGTAGCGGTTTATAACCGCTATGGTGATTAAGGGGTTAGGGGACATTACATTGGATGTTTTTATTCTTGTGTATGTTTTGCAGCATCGGAGGGGGCATGGGCAGGATGAAGATGAGGATGAAGACGGCCTTCATCGTGGGTGCCTGGAAAAGGTAAATGTAAATCCCATTGGCAAAAGCTATCCGCCAATGGGATGCCAGATGGAGGGCCTGCCTCTCGTGTGTAAGGTGGTTGCGGTGGGACAGAGATACAAAGCGGGGAGTATACAGAAGAAAAAAGGTAAACAAAGTAACACAATGATAAAAACAATGTAGCCGAGGGGCTAATAAAAATAAAAACACGAACTTGAATCATATCATAGCAAAGGAAGGATACATGTATAACTAATAAGTGGATATCTATAAACTCAGATACTTGAAGATGGACATATAGAGCCATAAAGCATAAAACACATTGTAAAGCTAAATGTGGGTTGATAGAAAATAGATAAATAAATGGATAAAGCAATGAAAATGAAAATATTAAATGATAAAGGAAAACCAATACTAGGTCAGGAACACACATATATGTACATATATATGTTTTGCATAGTGTTACATGATGCACAGATTAATTGCATCATGTACACACAATGCAATTGTGTGATATTTCATATACATTTGTGTAGCTGCTGGTTTGTTGTTTTATATTTACAATTGCTGCTGGATTTATTTTAACATGCAATGTGGTGATTTTAAGATTAAGAATTCATGTTTTGATTTATGCGTGTTTTAGGTGTTTCACAATGGGCAAATAATCTATTATCCATATCTGGATAATAGTTATTTTGCACATAATTGTACTGTATGTGTTGGTGGGGGGGATTGATGTATCTTATATTATTTATACACTCATTCTGACTTTATTATGTACATTATGTCCATTTGTATAATTGATTAATGTTCCGCCCATTAGAGTAGCCAATAGTTAATTGGTTTGTACTATATATATGGAAGACCACTGGGGTTGACCCTTAT
Organism: Ascaphus truei; assembly: GCF_040206685.1. NCBI lineage: Eukaryota > Metazoa > Chordata > Amphibia > Anura > Ascaphidae > Ascaphus > Ascaphus truei. The sequence continues at coordinate 55,656,851 of NC_134483.1, read as the reverse complement.
GATTCCTGAAGAAGTGGCAACAGCTACAAAACGCGTAGAATCTAACGTAGCCGGTTAGAGGACACTGTTTGGGGAATATTGACGTGAGGAGGTGCTGGCAAACAAGCTGGAGAGATCGCAGCGGTATACAGCGTCTTCCGCCCTGACTGCCGCGTCACAGGAAGTGACGTCACCGGACGTGACGCATGCAGAAGCATCTCTGAGTGACTGTACCAGCGGCATTCCCCCACGAGTCACCTACGGCTCTCTCCAACGACTGTTATCTCTGTACAAATGTGAGTGCATTACCTGTGTTTTTGTGCCACATTATACCCTTATGTACTATACTATTGTGTGCTCTTTTTCTTTATCATACCCTTGGTAGGTACACTCAACATTTATGGACCCATCTAGCCCACCAGATACACAGATCTAATATCACCATTATCAGAAGGCTTCCATTATACAAGGGCTCCTGTCAGAGAGAGAAGGATCTCTGACATGTCTGTTACCTATCCATTTATTGTGAGTGAGACCTATTTAGAGATTACTGTTTGCACATATTATTTATATGGTCTGCACTATTATTTCTTCCACTTTTTTCCCTGCATATTATCTGAAGAATTGAGCGCTCCCCCCACCTGGAAGACATCGCAAGAACTCTGGACCTGGACAGTCCATTAAGGGTGTAGAGCTGCTGTTATATATTTTTTCACATTTGGTGAAGGATTTTTTATTCACTATATATCATTTGTATATTTTCTTGTAATTCACATTTGTATATCACATTTATATCACTTTTATAATTGTAATTAGTTCACTATTAGAAGCGCCAGGTACCATCCTTTTGTTACATTTAATGTATAGGTCAGGTTTATTTTTTTTACATACAGGGTTGGTTCCTTTTGGTTTGCGGGGGACCTCTGGAGACCACCTGCGGTATCCTGGGGCTTCTTACGGGTACCAGGCTGCCGGATCCACGCGGGACACGAACCGGTGGCTCTGTGGGGGCACCGCGGACCTGTAGGGACCACCGTGGGTCCCCAGACCCCTGTGGGAACCACCCGAGGCCCTTCAGACACCTGTGGGTCTGACCCGGGGCCCCCCAGACATCTGTGGGCCTACCGTGGGGACCCCATTGTGGCCCACGGTGACCACCTGGTGGACCATGGCGCCTGGCGGGAACCACCAACAGGCCTCCAGACCCTGTGTAAAACATGATGCTGGGCACCTGTAGGTCTGTGAGGTGACCCGTCAGGCCCACCGGGGACTCCCGTGGGCCTGGGGTATTAACCCTGTATGTAAAATAATAAATCATATATTTATCGGGGGGGCACAGGTGGTGGGTTATGTATTTAATAAATATAATGATGTTTATTGTGGGGCAGTGTATTGTTTTTATTGTGGGTACTGGGGGTGGGGGAAATGGGTATTGGCCTCAAGGGTATGTGGGTAGGCTTTCCCTTGTGGGTAGTGGGTGAGGATGGTTAGGCCTCACAGGGTGGGGGGGAGTGGGGGAGGGTATGTAGGCCTCCTGAGTGGTGGGTGAGGGTGGGTTAACCCCTTAATGACTGTAGCGGTTTATAACCGCTATGGTGATTAAGGGGTTAGGGGACATTACATTGGATGTTTTTATTCTTGTGTATGTTTTGCAGCATCGGAGGGGGCATGGGCAGGATGAAGATGAGGATGAAGACGGCCTTCATCGTGGGTGCCTGGAAAAGGTAAGTGTAATATGTTTTTACTGTATTTATTGAAAGTTATATGTATTTAAAATGGGCAAAGGCATTATTATCCATATGTGGATAATAGTAATTTTGCCCATTATTGTATAGTATGTGTTAGGGGGGTGTATTTAGTTCTAAATATTGTTTATTATTTTTGGAGGTGCAACATTGGTACCGCAGGCACGCGGGTACCCCGGGACTCACGCGGGGACTCCCGGACTCCCTCGGGGACCCCCGCGGGGTCAGCCGGGGACACCAGCCGGCCTGTTGTACGGGTTTTGCACATGCAAAAATGTAAAGCAATAATTTTTTCTAAGTCCAGCTTTTTTTGCGTTTACCTTGAGCTGACGTGTTCTGATCAACGCAACTTTCACGTACGCTAAGGTTGCGTTGCTTAGTGCATCCCGCTTAAGGGCAGAATTTAACGCAAACAGGGTAACGAACGAGCAAAGTTGGACTTAGAAAAAAATCCTGAAAAAAGTAAGTTTTAGAGCGCAAAGTGCCTGTTTGCGTTGCTTTGTGCATCGGGTTCAGTGCAACATCACGTTCTAAGAGCACTTTGCGCTCTAAAAGTGACTTAACGGAGCTTAGTGCATGACCCCCAGTGTGTGTGTATCTGGCACAGCCTGTCCCCTGTTATACAGATCTTTGTGTGTGTGACACAGCCTGTCCCGTTATACAGATCTCTGTGTGTGTGACACAGCCTGTCCCGTTATTCAGATGTGTGTGTGTGTGTATGTGTTTGTGTGTGTGTGACACAGCCTGTCCCGTTATACAGATCACTGTTTGGGAGACACAGCCAGTCCCGTTATACAGATCTGTGTATGTGACACAGCCTGTCCCGTTACACGTGTGTGTATCTGGCCTCTACGCATGTGCACCCGGCGGCGTTGCTGGCCTCTGCGCATGCCAAAGGCTCATAATTCCCTGCCGCCATGACCTATACAAAATATATTCTTCCACTTCTCCACATGTGAGTGGTACAAAGCTAGTTATTCCACCATTGCTGAATGCGATGTTGCAATTCCGTATAGGGTGTAATGGGTATTCCTTCCTGTCTGACCCACCCAATCTCACATTGGCCGTGTGGTCTAACCGGTCCCCATTACATGATCGTGTCGGGTGGTGCACCTGTAGGCAACAGGTCTCCTGAGTCTCCCGCATGATGGTGTGTGGGGATATCAACCGGACAGGTGGCTGAGGTAGTGAGTGCGAGTCCTACCTATATCATGTGCAGCGCCTCCACCTCATCAGGATCTGTGCTTCCGCAGGGAGATGGTCCTGGTGAGGAACTCCTTCTTGGTGGTGTCATCCACTGTTGAGTAATCTCACACTCACACAGTGGGGGTATCTTTGAATAGGGCATCTTTATTGATGGTATCGATATGATAGACTGCCCCTGGCATCTGTCAGCTTTAGCCGCACATCTCTCTGTGCTGTCCCTTTGCCAGGTACACCCTCCCAATTGGAGTGGGATCCCCTCTCCCCGTAGGGAGATCACCCCTGTGCCAGGTCCCTGGACACAGTGTGGACTTGACAGGCTTGATTTGGAAACCAGTACCACTAGTTACAGCACTAGTGGGCACAAAGCTATCCTGCAATCCCTTTCACAGGAACCAAAACACTTCAGCAACAACAACCTAACTTTGACAGTGCTGTGCCTTATATACCTCAGGGGGCAGGCACATCTCTGATGTCACTAACCAGGGACTCAGAGCACTCCCATCCATACATAGGGCACCTCACCAGGGTGTGAGGGAAAACCTCCATAACTACTGCTGGCATTCCTGTACTTACCAGGGTTTACTGCCAGCAGAGAAGATGTCTGCAGTCCATTATTATGCATGGCTACATACTCCCCCTGGTGAATCCCCACCGTCCCGGCTGGGACCTAATTTTGGTGTACCTTGCGCCAGGAAGCACTGCAAAAGAACACAAAAATTAGAAATGCAAAACATCATTGAATTACATAATAATGCAACGGTATGACGCTCACTGACCAGCAGGGAGCGCTAGGCTAAACACAGACTCTCTATTCTGGCAACCTAATAGTAGTGTCGAGGGTCTGGCTTTCTCACCTCCCTTCCTGCTGCATCTGTCACCGTGACACTGTACTCCCGGGGCAGACCACGCTCATTCCTGTACACTACCTTGTGCATGTAAACGCTGCGCCCGATAGTCCACACCCTCATTAACTGGGAAACCCTTTGCTCAGCTTGAGCACCTGTAATGACACCCCCTTTATTAACAATGTAATATTCAATATCCTCCCGGAGCCACCTATCCCTGTGGTCCTCGATTTCTCTCATAAGGGGTTCTGGGACGTATGGGTACTCAAGTCCATGAGACCGCTTATATTTGGCCGCAATAGCCGTTCTGCACGACAGGACCGGGTCAATTTAGCATGGCCAGCCCTCCCCGGTAACACCCATGACAGGGGCTCGTCTGGATCCACTGGATCCTCTAATCCATCTGGACCTTTTGGTCTGATGAGGCCTCTCCTAATCTTACCCCACCTATCCTGCAGCTCCTTCAGGTAAGCCGCATCGTCAAATTCGCCTTTAGCCCACCAGTGATCCACCACCCCATCTCTTTCTAGAATAAATCTGGTTCGATCAATCCAGGCTACATATCCTTCATACAAAGGCGCCCACCATCTAGTTTCCCTGAGCTCATCCTGAACTGACTCTAAGGATTCCTCTTCTTCGGGTCCCCCAGAAGATACTCCCAAGGTACCCTCAGATGGCACCGCATGCCCCCTGTCCCGCGGCTTGTTCCCAATAGTGACGCTCATAGCGCTGGGACAGTCACTTGACACCGACACTTGTCGTGAAATCCTGCCTCCTCCCACCGATCCATCATCGGACGTCCCCCAGTCCAGGCTCCCAGTCCGTTCCTCTGAAGTGACCCGGGAATCCCCTGACATCCCTAAACTAGAAGATGACCCAAACGTGAAAACGACTGGGGCAGGGACTTTAGCTAAGGCCTTTGGACTATCTTTGGGGTTGGACGGGGTTTGGGGATAGGGCCGGACAGTTGGTATGTGCAGGACTACGACCTACTCCTCAGCACTACCTGGCTCAGCTCCGCCACAAAGTCTCTCCGCTTCCACGGTACATGAACTCTTCACTCTCCGGATCGATCGCCCATTCTTGCTCGATCGTAGAGGCGCGATCATCTCCCACTCGACCTCGCTTGGGTCACCGCAAACGATCGCCGTGCACGCACGTGCCTCGCCGCCATCTTGAGTTAGGTCCCCAATCAGGACCTCTTCTTCCACAAGGACATCCGGCAATGCCCTGCTCCTGCGCGATCCCGCCTGGGCCTGGCTCTGCTCTTCCTTGATCACCACCCCCGGAGCCTGAGATAAGCACGGCTTTGACTTACTACTCCGTAGTGTCGTGGTGGATCGACCTCCGTCCGAACCGCTGGTCACCACGCCCGTGGGACTCCGCTGCTCGGACTGCCGTGGTACGGGTGACACTCGACTCCGTGTGTCCACACCACACGGGATGGCCACTCGCCGAAGCGTACCGCTGGTATGGTACTCTGGCAACAAATCTAGCACATCCGATAGCCTTGCGCACTCCTCGTCCGAGGACTCTAGCTTCACATTAGGTGGGGCATCCTGCTAGGGGATCGGCGGTGAGCCCCTCTCTTGTCACCCCGTCGGTGACTGTGCTTTTCCTTCTTGAGAACCGGCACTGGTCCCTGTTCTTCGGGACCCGTGGTCTCTCTCCACAACGCACCAGGAAGCTCCGCTGCCAACATGGGGACATCTTCCTTTGTTTCTACAGCTTGCACCGGCACAAAGGTCGGCATGGGCCATAGATAGTGCAATCCACAATGAGGGCATCTGGCAGCAGTGCCCACGGCTCCGCCCGGCAGTCTGCACTGCAGGCAGAGACACGCCACAGTCTCTACACCCTCTACCCGGAGGATCAGGAAGCCTCCTGGAGCCGAGTAGGGATGCGAAGTGATCAACAGACACTGTTCAGTTTGATCGGGTACCCCAGCCATATTCACTAGTGGTGGTACTCTCCCTAATGGTCTATACTGCTCACTGGCTCCTCGCAACTGGAGTACAGGGGCTGGTTTGGCAACCCCTCCTCCTGCCTTCTCCATCCGCATCTGGCGAAACTGCAAACCACTCCCCCTGGTTGAAACTTGGGGGAGGTCTCATAGACTTGTAGGCTGACCCAGCACAAGGGCGGAGTGAGTCATAGTCCATGAGAGCGCGGCACCAGCTTTCGCGCCACACTCCCCAACAGGGTGGGGTTTTCCCGTTGCTGCCACTTCTGGCCAACTTTCAGCAAGCTGCAAAGTTGCAAGACTTTCTGCAACTGGCCCATGCGGTGTTTTGGGAACGCGGGAACCGCCATCTTGGTTTGTACTGTCTCTTTGTTTCACGGTTGAGGTAGCGTTTGGTTGTTTGTATATCGAATGATAAGCAAGTCCATTATGTTCCTCCCACCTAACGATACTGTCGCCCTCGCTGTCCTCAGGGTTACTACCCCAAGGGCCTAAGCAGGACAAACACGGCGCAGCCACGGCTTTCACGCCATTCCACAACAGGCTCACAAAAGTCTCTTCTGTAGCTTGTTCTTCATACTCGCACAGGACAGGTGCGTTCTCTTCCTCGGCCTCCGTCCGCCATCTTGGACCTTCTGTACCTTGCAGATCCTCCATTCTTGCGATTTCCTCTCAGCCACTGAATATTGGATTTTTGTACATGGAGCTCCTCTCTGCGGGGCAGCTACCACATCGATACAATAAAAATGCCGTGTGCACCACCTTGTGTACCTAACGTAGGTCTGACTCGTGTTTGCACTACCTCAGGCTAGGCTCACTCTTTCTGTGTCTACTGTAACTCCTTCCTCTCAGTCTGTGCTCCTCTTGGTAGGTAGTCTGGAATGGAGACTAGAGTACTCTGGCTCTTCCATGCAGTACTTTGGGCGTCTACCTACTGTTGGCTAGAATAGCGCGGACCCTTCCAGAATTCCTGCCCTAAGTTACCAGTTTATACTTTCAGGCGTCCCCCACCAGCGCTACCTCAAGGCGACTAGGACAGCAATAGCCCCCCTCTCCAGACCCACTAACCCCTTGCAGGATCCCAGGTTGTCTGTGCGGTCTGCAGCTCCAGCAGCTCCCTGACTACCCCTGACTCCGTCCCACGCAGCACAAAGTGGCAGCAGACACTCTCCCTGTTTCCTAGTGTGCCTAGCAAAAGCCTGTCCTGTTGACAGGTATCTCAGCAGAGCCTCCAAATGTAACGGGTATTCCCTCCTGTCTGACCCACCCAATCTCACATTGGCCCGTGTGGTCTAACCGGTCCCTGAGGGCTTACTGCCAGCAGAGAAGATGTTTGCAGTCCATTATTATGCATGGCTACAAGGGCAAAATATACAACTTAACCAAAGCAGGGACCTCTTATTAGTCATTAAACTAATTTATGTTTTTAATTTTGTCTGCGATTGAACCAGCCATTACCTCCACTTGTCTGGTTCAACACTGCCGACAAGCTCTATGGACTAAAAACTCATCCCCAGCGGTGGACAGCCACTTATTGCCTCGCTGTACCCCGATAAACATGTAACTGACTGTGGTAACCCCTCTGTCACAAGCCTAATTAATGCTGCCTTTTAGGAAGTCCAACATTATTTTTATTTTTTTTACAATGATGTCTATCATTTCTTAAATACCCTGGTGTTCCTTACACATTTACGCCCAGCCGGGATTAAAGATTACAATTGGCTGGAAGTAACAGCCTTGACGAACTCCACTGGACTTGATGGATATGCTTAGTACTTCTTTGCAAAAGGCAGAGGTGGGCTTCACACCTACACCTCCTGAGTGATTTGATCCTAAATCCGGTGCCTTTTACCTGCTCAGCAATGTTTACCAGCAACTTTCCATGTATTATCTCTTTTTATTCTAAGCCAGAACATAAATGTAGGGAGACTGCAGATTGCTTCATTGAAAAAGAACAAACAACAAAATGGTCACTGAAAAAAACAAAATGGCCACCCTCGCCGTCATGGTCCCTGAAAAAAACAAAATGGCCACCCTCGCCATCACTCATTTAATAACCTTTTTTTTTTCATCTCAGACTGCTGTTTAATATGGTGATAAACAAGATAACAGACAGATAATGATGCATTACAACATTAATTAAATGGAATGGAAGTTACTAAACTGTTAACTAACCCTATTGTTTATTTAATAAAGGGAATCTTTGCATCTTTCATGGCTGAACCCGTCTATTTTCAGTGCCGGGGACCCCTTGCTTCCCGATACTTACTGGTGAGGTTACCGGCTTTAAATCTCCCTCCAGGGTAAACAAAATAGCTGCCAAATTTTGAGCAAATAAGAAGCTGCAACTTCACTTTAAGATTCACATCTTCTTGCATTTATAGCACCTGCATAGGGCTTCCCATGAAGAATAGATTTATCAAATCACTTCGTTCTCCGGAATCTAATCTGGCGTTCAGTAAATTGAATTTGGATGTTATGCACCAAAAAAGGTCATACACCAATATATTCTGAGCTATTTAGCTCTATAGCACTGCCACTGCTTATTCTGTGAGCGACCTTGTTACCATCCCATTCCTTAACTGTAAATTCAGGGCTGTGGCATATTGCAGGATACCAGTATACTGTACCTCAGGTTAAAGCCCAACAGCTGATCCCATGGATCACACATACATTTAACACCCATGACATCTGTATACATCATTTTATGGCAGCATTGCAGCTACACCTCAGACTGCACACCTTACACCATGGGTAGGGTGACCAGATTTTGAAAATGAAAAACCGGGACATTTTTTTTTTTACATAACAGTTTATTTATTGTAGTACACTTATACTTTACTACCAGTAGTCCTTGTTACATAGTTACGTGTGTGTGTGTGTGTGTGTGTGTGTGTGTGTGTGTGTGTCGGATGACCTCACTAATCGAACAAAAAAAAACCCAGATGTGAATGATTCTGAACCCATTAACCAGTGTCAGGATGCCCCCTCTTCACAATTTCTAAAGCAGCAATCCCGCCTGGGATCTTACCTGATCCGCAGTCCCTCAAGGTACTATACTGGAGGGGAGGCATTCCTTACCTGTCTTCCGATGTCTCCCGCGTGAAACTTGAGTCAGATCTGGAAGAAAGCAGGATAGGTTACTTCGGTTTAGGTATACGGCAGTTAAGATAAGACATAGAGGGAGAGGGGGACAGGGAGGGTGAGGGAGACAGGGAGGGAGAGGGAGACAGGGAGGGAGAGGGAGACAGGGATAGAGACAGGGAGGGAGAGGGAGACAGGGAGGGGGAGGGAGACAGGGAGGGAGACAGAGAGGGAGACAGAGAGGGAGAGAGAGATGGACAGAGAGGGAGAGGGAGGGAGAGAGAGGGAGAGGGAGGGGGAGACAGGGAGGGAGACAGAGAGGGAGGGGGAGACAGGGAGGGAGGGAGAGGGAGAGAGGGAGGAAGAGAGAGGGAGGGAGAGGGAGGGAGAGGGAGGGGGAGACAGGGAGGGAGAGAGAGGGAAACAGGGAGGGAGAGAGAGGGAGACGGGGAGGGAGAGAGAGGGAGATGGGGAGGGAGAGAGAGGGAGACGGGGAGGGAAAATGCCGGGGGGGCGGGACTTTTGACAATGCCGGGCCGCATCCTCCAATCAGCAAGACCCAGCATGTTTCTACAGAAGCCCAACCCCTGGCATTAAAAAAAAAATACTTACCAGTCGGGCTGCTGCAGTCTCCTCCTCCGCGCCGCCGCTGACTCGCACACCGCAGCTTACTCACATACCGCCGGCGACACTAAAAAAAAACCCGGGAACACATGGAGTAAATACCGGGACATTTCCGGGACACACAGGAAACCGGGACAGCACTCGAAAAAACGGGACTGTCCCATCAAAAAGGGGACGTCTGGTCACCCTAATCATGGGACCCTTGCCTAAACATACTGTAATGAGATTAAGAAAAGCTTGTGTATGTAATTCCTGTTGTTTCCCTTCCTCTCCCTGTCAGGCATGAAGTGGCATTAATCTGTATGCTTAAAACAAAACCACAACTCCAATGCCTGAGTAATAAATGTAGCTCAACTACACACTGATCCAGATACACTTCTGATTGGTCAAATGTAAATAAGGGGCGGCACCAACATGACAGTTAGGCTAAAATGACAGTTCGGCTAAAATGACAGTAAGTTAGTGAGGAGATTGTCACAGCAGCCATTTTGTGTAAATCTTTTTCAAAACAGCTTAACTTCTGGATACTGCATAATACTGTATATAACACCACTGCATATTACCATGTCAACATGTCAGTGCATGAAGTCTATATATGCCCCTCATAATGTACTATAATAATTGACTCTATTTGATCTTCTTACCTGTCATGCCACTGGGAGTAAGAAAAAGAAAAAAGTTGTGTATGCTGAGCACACGCATTGTACGTGAAACTTCTTTGTGTTTTGTCACAGAAATTGTATTTGTGATGGTGATGTTTTTAATTCAATGAAAGAAATTTGAGAGTATAATTGTATTTATTTGTGTATTGAAATGTCCCACTTGTATCACTTGGAATACATGATATAATTGACTTATGACAACTAAAGTAAGATACATATATTTTGGATTGTAAAGTTTTTAAATACCGTTACTCTCAAAAGACTTTAATTCAATGTAAATCATAACAATTAAAACACATTTTAGCGACAAAACGTAAAGAAGTTTGACTTAGAACGCGCGTGCTCAGCACACACCCCTTGTTTCTGTTTTTATAATCACACACCCTTGTTTCTATTTTTATAATCATTACAGTTACTATATTATATTAATCTATATACAATTCATGTGTAATATGTTTACACACCTTGCATCTTGCCCACTTCTGAGTTTTTTATGATAAATTATAGATTAAATATTTTTTTTACTGTTTGAACTTCTATATTTATACTCAGCAAATAGAAGAGAATGCAGCGCACCACGATCCAAAGAGAAGAACAGGTCTGGCCAAAAAACAATCTTTATTGAAGAGTCATAAAAACAAGGGATGCAGCCCTTCTAAGGGCTGCCAAATCTCGCGATACCTATGACGTCACAGCTCAACCGTGGCCAATGAAAACTTACCATCTAGCGCATGCGCTCTGAGGCCCATCGCGAGATTTGGCAGCCATTGCTATTTAAATGTTCTGTATATCGTGTGAAAGCACTTCTTGATAAAGTGCTAGACACGAAACGCGTAGAAGGGCTGCATCCCTTGTTTTTATGACTCTTCAATAAAGATTGTTTTTTGGCCAGACCTGTTCTTCTCTTTGGATCGTGGTGCGCTGCATTCTCTTCTATTTGCTGGACTTCATCTCTCTTCAGCAGCACGCGGTGGAGGGGAGACTCTGGTTGCTGAGTGAATACAGTACTCAGGGCCAACCCAATGAGGTAGGGGAGGCTGTTTCTGGACAACCTACCCCAGCCTTCAGGGTATCTAGTGCCCCATTGCTTTATGCCCAGTATATACACCAATTAATGCATTGATATCCAGAGTGTGCTCCCCTCCTTCCTATATACAGTACACTTTGAGCACCTTACTCCACCAAACCTCCTATATTTATACTCACTAGGAATTCCTCTAGAAAGAGAAAGAGAGTATGGGTGTGCGTGTGTGACACAGCCTGTCCCCTGTTATACAGGTGTGTGTGTGTGGCACAGTCTGTCCCATTATACAGACGTGTGTGTGTGTGTGTGTGTGTGTGTGTGTGTGTGTGTGTGTGTGTGTGTGTGTGTGTGTGTGTGTGTGTGTGTGTGTGTGTGTGTGTGTGTGACACGCAGCCTGTCCCCTGTTATACAGATCTGTGTATCTGACACAGCCTGTCCCACGTTATCCAGATCCCTGTGTGTGTGTGTGTGTGTGTGTGTGTGTGTTTGCGTGTGTGACGCAGCCTGTCCCCTGTTATACAGATTACTGTGTGTGCCGTCATGACCTATACAAAATATATTCTTCAAGCTGTCTCTCTTACGGGCGATAACTTTCATACCTCTACTGCAGCGTTTATTGACTCGGGAGCAGGAGGAAACTTTATGGATCTTGAATTTTCCAGGCTGAACCACATACCGCTCGTGAGGAAGGAGAGCCCCATCGCACTGGTCGGTATAGACGGACGTCCTCTTACCCCGGCATACATCTCCTTAGAGACGGCTCCTCTCCTTCTGACCTTCCATTCTCACAAGGAGACCCTAGTCCTCGATGCCATCCATGCTCCTGGAAAACCCATAACCCTTGGCCTTCTGTGGTTACAGCTAAACAATCCTCTGATTGATTGGACTTCCTCTTCTCCCATCACTTGGAAACTGAGGTCAGGCGAAGCATCCCAACTTTTGGCTAATGCCTCCGTTCCTGAGATTACGCTTTCCTCCGTTTACCATCATTTCCAGGACGTTTTCAATAAGGTCCAGTCGGATCTTTTGCCCCCTCACAGGACCTATGATTGTCCGTACAGTTTGCCTAAATCGAAGACCTACCCCTTGTCTCTACCAGAGTCTCAGGCCATGGACGAATATATCCAAGAAAACCTCAAGAAGGGTTCATTCGCCCCTCCAACTCCCCAGCAGGGGCTGGAATTTTCTTTGTGAAGAAGAAGGATGGCTCGTTAAGGCGTTGCATTGATTACAGGGGTTTGAATCGCATCACCGTTAAAAATCGTTACCCCCTTCCCCTCATTACCGAACTCTTTGATAAACTACAAGGGGTTAAGATTTTTTCAAAATTGGATCTACGTGGAGCCTATAATCTGGTGCGCATCAGACAGGGGGATGAATGGAAGACGGCATTCAACACACGTAGCGGCCACTACGAGTATCTTGTAATGCCCTTCGGGTTATGTAATGCCCCAGCAGTCTTCCAGGACTTTATCAATGACGTTTTTCGTAAGGTACTCAACATTTTAGTAATAGTTTACTTGGGTGACATCCTGATTTTTTCCAAAGACCTCCAGGATCATATTCGCCACACCTCCTATGTTCTCTCTCGCCTCCGTTAACACCATCTGTACGCCAAGCTGGAGAAGTGCACCTTCCACCAGACCTCTACCCAATTCCTGGGTTAAATAATTTCTGACGGTGGGTTTTATGATGGATCCCGGTAAACTTCAGGCAGTGACTGAATGGCCAAGACCCGATACTCTCAAGGCCATACAACGCTTTTTGGGGTTCGCGAATTTGACATTAAAACATTAAAAACTCACACATGACAAACATAACACACAATGACAGACAGACACTAGCAAGACTATAATCCTAACAAAAAGCTATTTATTAACATTGAAATACTGGGTCCGGAGGATACAGCACTTAAGTCCAGAGGGGTAAAATTGAAACCCTACTTACAGGACAGTAGATGGTAAAAGCAGTGAAGCTGAAGATCGCTCAGGTGCTTCTCTCTGATGATAACTGGAGCTCCTTTAGGGATTGCCTCGTGTGGGGGATGGATGTTGGGTCGCACGAAAACCGGAACTTCCGGGTGGATGTGACGTCACACGCCGCGGTGTTACCGAAATCGCTGCTCCTCTTTCTCTCCTTTCCCCCCACAGCCTACACAACTGCTGCCAATATCCTCCACAACCAAATGAACACGTATGTGCATAAAACGTCATTGGGAGATTATCCTGTTTTTAGAGCTGTCTGTTTGGTTGTGGAGGATATTGGCAGCAGTTGTGTAGGCTGTGGGGGGAAACAGGAGGAACTTCTAAACCTGAATGCTGACAAACCCGACAAATATACCCGCGCTTGTCCTATCTGCGCGCAGAACAAGACACTTCGCCAAAAACCCCAAGGTTTCCTCCTACCTCTTCCAGTCCCCGACTGTTCCTGGTCCCATATTTCTATGGATTTCATCGTGGAGTTACCCAAGTCCAGAGGAATGAACACAATCTTGGTGGTCGTGGATAGATTCTCTAAGATGGCTCATTTTATCCCACTTAAGGGACTGCCCACCTCTCCCGCCCTCGCTGATATCTTTACGGATCAAATTTTTCGGATTCATGGGATCCCTTCTTCTATCGTTTCTGACAGAGGGTCCCAGTTTGTGTCCAAGTTTTGGAGAACTTTCACTAAGAGATTGGGCATCTCTTCCTCCTTCTCCTCTGCATATCACCCACAGTCCAACGGACAGATGGAGAGGATTAACCAGTCCCTGGAAAAGTACCTAAGATGCTTTATATCTGACTCCCAGGATGATTGGACTCAACTCCTCCCTTGGGCGGAATATGCTGTTAATTCTGCAAAGAATGAAGCCACCAGTGGGTCACCTTTTTTTTTTTTTTTTATAAATTATGGGTTTCACCCTCCCTGCTTGCCCATCTCCAACATTCCTTCTGGGGTACCTGCCGTAGACAAACGCATTTCTTCTCTCCAAACAGCATGGTCCAGGATTCAATCGACCCTTCTCAACTCCTCCCACAGATCTAAACTTCAGGCCGATCGCCGCCGTCGTCCTGCACCCAGGTACAGGCCAGGGGATTTGGTATGGCTCTCCTCAAAAAATATCCACTTAAAGGTACCATCCCCAAAATTGGCACCTAAATTCCTGGGTCCTTATCCTATTTTTGAACAGATCAATCCTGTGGCATTTCGCCTCCAGCTACCACACAGTATGAAGATCCCCAATGTTTTTCATATTTCTCTCTTAAAACCTTTCGTCTCCAGTCATTTGTTCCTGGATCAGACTCGCAAGCCGGATCCAGTTACCATCCAAAATAACGAAGAGTATGAGGTTCAATCTCTATTGGATTCCCACGTGTCCAGGGGTCAACTTCAGTTCCTGGTACAATGGAAAGGTTTTGGACCTGAGGAGAGGTCTTGGGTTCCTTTAAAGGACATTCACGCTCCAGCTCTTCTTAGAGCCTTCAGAAGGAGGTTTCCGGAGAAACCTTTTGAGGACCGTCCAGAGGCCGTTCCTGAAGAGGGGGGGTACTGTTAGGAATCTGATTTCACAGCGCCGTCCGTGCAACACACAGACTACCCTCAGGGAGACTCAGGGCGCGCAGCGCAACCTCCGTTTTCCTGCCTCCACGGGCCGTCATCTCCTCCATCGCCGCAGGGCCCCTTCCCTCGGCAGCCCCACCGCTCCTCCTCCTTCTCAGTGGCAGGCGCGGGTTCTCCGTCCCGCACGCACACGTGTGTCCTCCTCCAACACTGCTTGCGTGCACACGCAGCTTACAGAGCGCACACCCAGCATTCACTCTTCCACTTCCACGCCTGCTATGAGGCTCCGTCCCTATATTGGTCAGCCCAGCCTTATCTAGCATCTCTAAGCCCTCACTCATCGCTCGACATAGTCTCTGTATGGATGTGTTTGGTGTACTCTCGGTTACTACAGGTTTTGACATGGCTCGTACGACTACCCCTTTGGCCCTCGACTTCGGATCTCCTTGGACTACGTATTATCTGGCATCCCACAATCACGGCTTGGACTTCAACCTTCCTCATCTCTCCGCTCCCTGACCTCGGCAAGGCAATCACTATTCTGCTCTTATACCCGGTACCGGCAAGTATTGTCTACATTACTTATATCTGGCCTGGCAATACTTAACACCACACTCCGGACTCACTCCCTTTGCTGTGGGTGCGTATATTCCTACTTCCCCCTTCGGCACAGGGGACGGGTCTGGTCTGCGGGCAGCACCAGCGTAACAGTCCCGAAGTGAAATGAAAAGATGCTTAGGTTCCCCCAGAACCTCTATACCGGTTCGGGGACCTGGGCATTGAACTGGGGGACCCTCTGTTACTGGGGAACCCCTGGTACCGTTCTGGGGATACCTTATATCCTTATGCCCCTTTTACCTTTCTGGTCTGTGCTGAATCAGGGCATCCCGACGGTGAGTCGCAAAAGTGCTTTCAGGGCAGGATTTTGACCAGAGCCATGTGCCTATATGTATCCGGGATTCCGACCCGATTCGTGGGTACATTTTTATGGTATCCAGCAACCCTGGACCCCGACTACCTAGGCACAATCTGACAAGACTTTCTCCGTCCATTCCCCCCTGAAACTCATAGCCTAGCAATCTGCTTGCTGGCACCCCTGGAAAAGGTAAAATAAACATCAATTCTTTATTGTTGCACAAACACAGACATTGCAGATACAATAAACAGTGTGAAGAGCTGACACTCTAAAACCCAAAATATGGATCAGAGGTAATCAGCCAGGCATAATACCTTTATTGATGGCCTGGTTACCCCCTCACCATCACAGTGTACCCCAATTATGTGTCTGTCTGGTGCTGACTGTGAGAAACCCTTAACATATATCAGGAAGGAGCCAGAACCAATGATCCCTTGACCAGCCCTGGAGATGCCCTGCAAAATGCCAGGCATGACTGTGATCTGTAGGCATTTCGGTTGTTCGGTTGTTTTCTTCTTTTTATTATTGCTATATATAAAGTTATCTACATTATCCTTGTGTCCTCTGCTTTGCTTTGCCGGGAGTATCCTGTCCCTCCAGTGATGACCCACTACATTACATACTGTAAGATGGTTACTTGGAACAACCGAAATGCCTACATTGCTCACATAAAATGTGAGAAAAATGATCATATCTTCTACGACTATACCATTCATATTACAGTATCACACTATTTTTGCTTTTCTGTTTTTGTTCTTTTTTATACTTACCTGGATGAGAGTGCACTTTGGACACTTGCTGTTTTTTTTTTTTCACTTAAGTTTTTATTACGTTTTTCCAACAGTTGTGGGACGGGGGAGGGGGAATGGGGAATACAGAAATCAAAAGAGGGGGATGAGGGGGAATGGTGCAACATTCCCGACGAGCCCATTTCACATAAAAATATGTAATACGGGAGGCGCATGAGCGACAGCGAGGTGAATGGATGCCTAAAGATTAAGCTCCGTCCCCACCAGCGATAATATTAATCATAGGAGGCTAAATTCTAACTGTACTTCAATAGCGGAGGCAAACCTAAGTGTCGGAACACCCCAGGATGACAACGAGGCCCAAGGCCAAAAGAGTTGTCCCACTGTTTACGGGTTATTTCAACAAAACTGAGATGGCAAAGGCAGGAAGCTCAGGGACCCATAACGCAGGCTCTGACTCAGAGAGTGAGAAATCAGAAAGAAGCAAAATAGCCAGAGATAAGGATATAGTCACAAGAAGTGACCTTAAGGAATTCTGCAGGGAAATTAAGTCCTTCTTTCAAAAGGAACTCTGGGATTTAAGAAAAGACTTGGATAGTTTGGGGGACAGAACAGATACCCTGGAGACAAAAATGGATGACACAATTAAAGCTCTAAATAAAGTTACAAAAACCACGGCTTACCTGCACACAAAGATAATGGAGCTGGGAGACAAGCAGGAAGACTCAGAGAACTGGGACAGGTGGAACAACATCCGTGTAAGAGGGGTCCCGGAATCCGTCTGACATCCTGAGGATTTTGCCTCAAAATGGCTGGAGCACATGTTCCCGGACAAGAAGAAGCGGACCTCCATCTTGATAGATGCCACACGGCCTTCCGCTCCAAACTACAGCCTGGGGACCCCCACCACTCCGGGGAAAGAGATATCATCATGCGGTTCAATTTTTACAAAATAAAGGACGCTGTGTGTCAAATTGCTAGAACCACCAAAAACTTGGAATTTGATGGAATAAAAATACAAGTTTTTCAAGATCTTCCCCCCACCACGTTAGCTAGACGAAGAAGCCTTCTCTCGGTCACTAAGGTCCTAAGGGAGAAGGACATCCGATATCGGTCGCTGTTCCTGTTTGGCCTCCTGGTCCTAAAAAATGGGGTTGTTTTTACTCTAAAACATGCTGAGGAAGGAAGCATGTTTATAAAGAAATTGGGCCTGCTAGTTGATTCCCCCAGTTCTTCTCACCTCTCTCCGGATGACGATCCGGCTCCTGCAGCTGTCTGCAAGAAAGTGAGATCTGCAGCGAGGGAAAGAAGAGAAAAAACATCTTAATTGATACCAATCAAGTTCAATATAGCTCTTAAAGGTGCCAGACCTAATGTTGCGGTTAAAACAGTTAACGGCTTTCCCAAGTGCCAAACCATACCCCCCTCTAGTGGTTATGGAGGAAAAGTGTGGTGGCCATCTTACCTTATATCGAAGAGGAGAGGAAAGAGTTGGTGCGACCGCCAGCGGACATAACGGCAGCTCAGAAAACACAGGAGATCATCCGGGCACTTTATCCTTTGGATCTGACCATCCGCAAGGGAACCCCAAGCCCGATGGAACAAAGGAGAGAGGACATTCGCTACACCGAAGAAGAGAAGGAGAGACACTGGCCCAAATACATACCTGGCTTACAGAACACGCACACTGCAATCAGCATGTCGGTGCACCCACACTTGATAATGACACATGACACGCGAAATCTGAGCAGCACACTTAAACATAGCAAAGAGAATGCTGCTGTGCACTCAGAAACAGTTTGAAACAAAACTGTGAAGACCCTCACCGGGTTAAGGGGGGAGTATATGAAACAGTCTGTAAAGACACTGTGATGTGTCACTGAAAACGGAGCAAGTCCCACGGGGAGCGGGTGGGGTAGGGAATAGCAGGGGCCGACAGTATCCTCTTATCCCTCTATGTATACCCTATGTATACCCTCTATTATCCCTCCTCCTCTGTTAGGGCAATGTACGGTGATCTTCACAGGACAGTTGGTACTCCTGGTACTCTCTTACCTCCTGCTCCCGTCTTCCGTGATCTGGCTGTACTGCACGTCCGCAGTGAAAGCTCCTCCTCCCCCTGCTAGTGTGCCACCGAAGACCCGGTATCCACGGTAGAAGAAAAATCGCTCCAGGGCACACTCTATCAATCCTGGTGGTCTCTAGCTAATCAAAAAGAACTGGGGTCCCAAAACGTAGTGAAAAGATGAACCAAATTTATTGATGCATGTAGAAAAGGTGAACAAAAAATCCTCCCACGCGTGTCACGTAAAGGCTGCGCTTTCTCAAGGAGGGCGCTTAAACATAGCCCCTATGACACATACGGTAAAAAGGGCACACAAAGACACTCACGCAAACAACGCTACATATAATAAATGGTAGACATATCATATACATGTAGAGGCTCCATAGGGTCCTATAAACTGCGGTGCCTGCAGAGGCCATCTCCGCAGCTGGTTACACAAGCGGGCATAGGGGCTAATAAAGGGATTATAGAATCACAGGTGAGGGGCATAACACACAAAAATGTACACAATCTGGATCCCAGGGTTCACCCTCAGGAAGAGACATGGGGGTGTTGTTGACCGGAACAGGACACTACTGGAGATCCGCTGGGGTCTTGGTTTCTGGGCTGGGATGAAAACGCTCGGCTGGAACGGGTCATGAGAGCTGGGAGTGGCTGGGAGAGGAGGGGTTAAAATAATGATTTATCTAGGGTTAAATAATATTACGTTATAATAGGCATGGAATTGATGGCTGTCTATATGAGATGGGGAAGAGGGGGAGGTGCGGAATTAAGGGGAAAGTTGGTTATTAACTATTTCATCTATATTGTTGCTGCAGAGGAGAAGGTGGCTGGAGTTACATGACCACCTGGACGATTAGAAGATTCACTTAGACATCAGATGCAGCGGACGGACTGGTATGGACAACTGAGGGGGGTGGGGGAGTGCCGGGACCACCGGTTCCCACATATAAGGTGCCGGGGCCATTTTGTGTTCCGCCACATTGCCACCTTAGTCCATAAACTAAGAAATATGGGAGAATAGAGAAATGTAGACACAAATAAAGTAGATTTGAAAGAGAGAAGGGGGGCAATAAGGGTCGTATCAAAACAGAGAGAGATAGAGGAGAGCTGTGGTGGGTGGATACAGGGGTCCTGGGTGCCCCCTCTGAGCCGTGTGGGTCTGGTCCGGTTATGTTAAGTGATATGGGAGTTACAGTTGATGTTTATGTTACGGACTTTTGATATCTGACTTGTTCCTTACGATATGCGATAGAAAGGATTGGTATATATCCTCTGAGGTATATATATAAATACACTATCTGTCAGTGGGTTTACTCTATAGCTCGTGTATGTTTTTTCTGCTTTACTTATAACAAAAAAAAAAGGTTATGGTGATCTGCCGTTCTATGATTATGTTTCAGTTATAATGTTAAGGTTATAAAAAATGCCGGAAGTGGGACCACTTCGGCTGTTCGTCTGTGCTTCGTGGCGTGATACATGGTAGATGTTCATGTACACGGAAAAGTCCCATGGGAATCTGAAAGCCGGGATCCCCCGGAGTACTGGGTACCTACCATTGAGGTGCCAGTAGTCATATCTACCCCTAGGGCAAAAGGGCCGAGATTGGTCACATCCAACTCTGGTCCTTCCATGTTCTTTTCTTCCCCACCCCTCCCTCCCTCTCCGCCTTCCCCACCCTCGGTGTCTGATCTCTCCTCTGCCATGGTCCCGGAGGGCCATATTACTGGGTATATTGACAGGGAAAGCTGCTCCTCTCATACGATGCAAACTAAGCATGAGATGCAGTTATACGGTGCTTTTGAGAATAAAAGACAAGTTAAATTAAAATGTCAGTCAATATAATCTCACATAATGCTAAAGGCTTGAATAGCCCTAATAAACGCAGGGTGGCACTAGCTGACTACAGGAATAAACAAGCCGATATAGTAATGATCCAAGAGATACACTTTACCATAAACAGTGCACCTAAATTTATAGATAAACACTTCAGGCAATTCTTCTTAGCATCAACCACTGAGAAAAAGAGAGGTGTTGCAATATTGATCCACAATAACTTTCCATTTATAGTTGAGACAGCCAAGAAAGACAGAGATGGGCGGTTCTTGATACTGGTGGGCTCGGTGCAGGAACAACCTCTGACTCTATCCTCCGTATATGCCCCTTGCGAGCAAAACCATGTTTTTTTTCACTAATTTCTTTCTGACGCTGAATAAAGTGGCAAAAGGCAATTTAATATTAGCAGGGGACTTCAACATAGCGATCGACCCAAAGTTAAATAGATCAGGTCCGCATAAACCCAATAATAAAGGTGCACGGAATGCACTCAACCACAGGTATGCAGCTAAATCAACTCATTGATATATGGAGAGAACTCCATCCTTCTGAAAGAAATTACACTTTCTTTTCCCATCCACATAACACTTATAGCAGAATCGATTACTTCTTTATCTCTAGTAGACTGGTCCCCAAGGTCTCCCGAGCAGGGGTTCATGATATTTCATGGTCGGACTATGCACCGATTGAGCTAAGGTGCGCTCCAATACATGTGGACAGACCTGGAGCAAATTGGAAACTTAATAAGTCAATCCTGAAAATTCCAGAAATCCACCAATCTATATGTGAGGAGAAGAAATCCGTGGAGTCCAGGAGCGGAGCACAGCGACAGTGAAACAAACAGGGGCTACAATCCAGCAAGAACATTAAAAACCTTTAATTGTGTGGTGGTGGGGGGGTCAGAACAAACTCTGACGCGTTTCGGGACGGATTCTCTTTGACAAAGGGATCCGTCCCGAAACGCGTCAGAGTTTGTTCTGACACCCCCCACCACCACACAATTAAAGGTTTTTAATGTTCTTGCTGGATTGTAGCCCCTGTTTGTTTCACTGTCGCTGTGCTCCGCTCCCGGACTCCACGGATTTCTTCTCCTTGCTATCTCCAGCGTGAGGCACGCTCATCATGGGGACTCAGTTGCTGTATTTGTGAGTACTCTGCCGGTTTTGCCGTTATTGCCATATTGTTCATGCTTGTCTCACTGGTGTAGCTGATAGGCCTGTCATTGCATATATGTTTGGTCAGTCAGTTATTCTTAGAGACTTATACATGACTTTATGTTTCCACAAGGCATTATATACTGAGTCTCACGCAGCGTTTATTGTTTGAGTACCCCCAACAACAGTGAACTTTATCATCACAAAGACAATACTCTGTTTATCTGAGCCCTGATCATTGGGACCAGTGCCCTCAAAACCCTATATGTGAGGAGATTGACCAATTCTTTAAGGTAAACAACGGCAGTGTAAATTCCCAATCCACCCTTTGGGAAGCACACAAGGCAACAATGAGAGGTACCCTAATCAGCATAGCTGCTAGACGAAAGAGAGAAAGAAACGCTAAAATAACTAAACTTCAAGCTAAACTAAAATCACTTTCGGATAGTCATAAGCAAAACACTAATCCACAGATTCTAAAAGAACTGAAAGATATCAAGATTGAGTTGAATTTACTATTAACTTCTCAAGGGGAAAATTGTTTGAGTTGATCAAAGATGAAGTATTATGCGAAAGCTAACAGACCAGAAACCATGCTGGCAAATAAATTGAGGAATAGACAACCAAACTTTAATATTCAGGTGAAACGCTCAAAATCGGGATCCACCACGGCAAACCCAAAATTAATAGTAGTGGAATTGAAAAGATTCTATGAGGATCTATATAATGGACAAAAAGTGGCACACAATTCTAGAACACAAAGAGCTATAAGGGATTTCCTGGCAAACTCTAATCTACCAAGATTAAGCGATTCGGACAGGGAGGTATTGGGAGCAAATTTCACAATGGAGGAATAATCACAGGTAGTTGAAGAGCTGAAACCATCCAAGGCACCAGGATCAGATGGCTTTTCGAATCTCTACTATAAGAAGTTTCTGAAGCTACTGTCTCCTTGCCTCCTCCAGATGTTCAAGGCAGTCCTAGTAGGGGCCCCATTTCCCGAACAGATGCTCCAAGCAGCAACTCAGTAATATATAAACCAGGGCAAGATCCACTAGACTGTACAAGTTATAGACCAATGTCTTTAATTAATACAGATATCAAAATGTATGCTAAATTACTGGCTAACAGATGAAGTCACATCCTGCCTAGGCTGATACATCCAGATCAAGTCGGATTTATTAAGGATCGACAAGCAGCAGATAACACACGACGAATCATTGATCTAATAGAAATAGCCAAGCCAATGCAAAAAATTGCAATCCTAGGGAACCTCACAAATATAAAGTCAAACTCATTCTTTGTTAGAACTGTATTCTCCAATGCTGCTACCAAAATACTTTGTAGCTGTTTTAAGTACTCCATAGTTGTATCCCCAACCAGTCTAGAATACGACCACCAGAGAGCAGCCGTAGGGCCTCTCCCTGATAGTCAGCCCGATCCTGTATGACGATCCGCCGCCCTTATCGGCTTGACAAATCACTAAATCTTTGTCCTCCCTAAGTTCATGTAAAGCTAAACTTTCTTCTTTCTTTAAGTTCTTTTGGAAGTATCCCTCGTCTCACTTAGGGTTACAAAATCATTGTTCACCATGTGGAAGAATGTTTCAATAAAGTTTCCCTTGGATTGTGCGGGATAGAATTTTGACTTCGGCTTCAACTTAGTATGTGTCATTTCCGTATGTCCAATTGAGCTGGGAGGGCTCGATGGGCGGTAATCAAGACGATTAATATCTCATTCACTATCCATCCGAGAAATTTGTCTTTTTAATGTTAGTACAGGCATACCCCGCATTAACGTACGCAATGGGACCGGAGCATGTTTGTAAAGCGAAAATGTACTTAAAGTGAAGCACTACCTTTTCCCCACTTATCGATGCACGTACTGTACTGCAATCTTCATATACGTGCATAACTGATGTAAATAAGACATGTGTAACAGGCTCTATAGTCTCCCCGCTTGCGTACAGCTTCGGTGCAGGGTATTGCTGTTCAGGACGTGCTGACAGGCGCATCCGTGAGCTGCCATTTGCCTATTGAGCGATGTGTACTTACTCGCGAGTGTACTTAAAGTGAGTGTCCTTAAAGCGGGGTATGCCTGTATATAGAAATATATATGTAGTTCTGTTTCTTCCTCTGCATGTATCATTGCCACACTGATGAGACGAGCCTGGAGGGAGTTACACAGTATACTGTACAGCATCCACCTGGGGTGGCAGCCCAATCTGCCAACTGCATATATACCACTAACATATTGTGAGTAGATAGACCGGTAGAGCCAAGATATTGATACCTGATTGGATTTTAGTCTCAACGTCTGCACTTAAATTTGTATTGTTTTTTGTTTCCTTATTTCCCCATATTTTGCTCCTCCTGGATTGTCTGAATTATATCATTCTACTTGGAACCCGGGAAACAGGTTCTGCCAGAGGGTTTGAGCAGGGATATATTATTTGAGCACATATTTTATTGTATATTGCACTATTAACTTGCACGCAACCACTATTTTATTTTAAGTTGTTAGCGCCTTATATTCACTATCATTCACAGTATATAGAAATAGAACAAAGTTCTGTGAATCTGTGCTACCAGATTATGATAAACAGAATCGTTCAGTGAACCACTGAAGTAGTATTCACAATGATCTGTAAAAAACAAGATAGGTAGCGCTAACTAGGCTGTAGACGGAAATATGGTGACTAATTCAACATATAACATAAATAATACACACATATGTGACTAACAAAAACTCAACCTTATATAAATGGTAGAAATATATAAGTGGCTGCTGCTGATACAAGTCTGACCCCCTGGTCAGATAGTGACTAGATGGAATGAAAATATGTATCTAAGGCGCCTATCATACAATAATATGTAAAAAGGATATAAACAGCCGAGCCTGGTAGAGGTGTAGATCCCAAGGTGTCTCCAAGCGAGGTAGTAGGTGCTTAAAAAGAATAAAAAAAAGTGCATAGCATAATACTGTATAATACACGACAGACAAAACATACAAAACATATAACAAACAGCTGAGATGATCAACAGGTGAACAATAAAATTGGCATTTAATAAAAAGACATACAAATGACATATAAAAAAATAATAAAATTACATTATAAATGGTACTGTAGGTGGACGCTCACAGAGGTATGCAAGGGAGACTGATTATAGTGAAATTAAATAAGCCTTTTATTGCGCCTTTTCCTTAACATCAGGAAACCATCCAAACAAGGTGTAAACAAAGCTTCTATTCACTTGGGAGTATTTCTAGTGAAATACTATGCAGTTCACAACTCCCTTAGATAAGCATGTCTCCCAGCCCCAAACATATAGCATGAAATGAACAGATATAAAAAATCTTGTATATAAAAGTCTTATCTGTTCCTTGTGGTTTGAAGGGAAAATCTTCTCTGTCCCTGGTTGCTACCTTTTCTTCAGGGTTTTTCAGCATTCAGGTTTAGAAGTTCCCCCTGTGTCTTGAAAGCAGCTCTGCTGTTTCTTCTGGCAGGGCTCAAGACAAATGTCTCCAAGTTCAGCTCAGGTGTGAGCTAAGGAGTCTCACTTCCTGTCTCAAAAAACAGGCTTTTCTAAGCCATCTAATCAGGCAGGTGGTGTTTGTTAATTGACTACCAGCAGTTAACCACCACACTGCTGGATTAGAGGTACATTACCTGAACAGGGATAACTCCCCTGTTACAGGTACATAGATAAAATAAAAATGAGATGGGTCAGACTGATATTCTGCTTCAATGGTAAAATTGCCCACTCACCAGATGGATGATAAGGGCAGGCAGTGGATATATTTGAGAGTATCCCCTCTCCTCTGTGGCTAGATGCAGCTGGACACGTTATTCCTCTGTTTGTGAAGAGTTGCACACACCGGCTGATCTGTGGGCGGAACGCCCCTCTCAGTACACTATTCAGAGTATGTAGCCAGCCCGTGAGCGATGGCAGCAGATTCGCCAGGGAAGAGACAATGATCTCTCAATCCGTAATGGCAGATTCGGTATTCAGCAGCCAGTGGTGGAGGGGAAGGGGGATAAATCAAAGATTTCAGCAGTGTGATCACACTGGGGTGGTCACGCTGACGAGCAGTGCCTAAGAGATTACAATCTGAGGAGGAAGCCTTTGATGATCTCGAGTAGCAGCTGTAGGAGTGTCTGTCCTATACTGGTTACTATACCTACATGCCCATATATATATATATATATATATACAGTTAGGTCCGGAAATAATTGGACACTGACACAATTTTCATAATTTTGGCTCTGTACGCCACCACAGGGGATTTGAAATGAAACAACCGAGATGCAATAGAAGTGCAGACTTTCAGCTTTAATTTAAGTGGTTGAACAAAAATATCGTATAAAACGTTTAGGAATTGCAACCATTTTCATACACAGTCCCCTTATTTCAGGGGCTCAAATGTAATTGGACAAATTAACACAATCATAAATAAAATGTTCATCTTTAATACTTTGTGGAGAATCCTTTGCAAGCAATGACTGCTTCAAGTCTGGAACGCATGGACATCACCAAACGCTGGGTTTCCTCCTGTGTGATGTTTTGCCAGGCCTTTACTGCAGCTGTCTTCAGTTGTTGTTTGTTCGTGGGTCTTTCTGCCTTAAGTTTTGTCTTCAGCAAGAGAAATGCATGCTCGATCGGGTTGAGATCAGGTGATTGACTCGGCCATTGCAGAATATTCTACTACTTTGCCTTAAAAAACTCCTGGGTTGCTTTCGCAGTATGTTTTGGGTCATTGTCCATCTGTAAAGTGCAGCGCCGTCCAATCAACTTCACTGAATTTGGCTGAATCTGAGCAGACAATATATCCCTATACATTTCAGAATTCATCTGGCTGCTTCTGTCTTCTGTCACATCATCAATAAACTCTAGTGACCCAGTGCCATTGTAAGCCATGCATGACCATGCCATCACACTGCCTCCACCGTGTTTTACAGATGATGTGGTATGCTTCGTATCATGA
The DNA here is from genome assembly GCF_040206685.1 of Ascaphus truei. Classification (NCBI taxonomy): domain Eukaryota; kingdom Metazoa; phylum Chordata; class Amphibia; order Anura; family Ascaphidae; genus Ascaphus; species Ascaphus truei. The sequence goes on along the minus strand of NC_134483.1, from coordinate 55,630,470 downwards.
GCCGTTCCAAGCCTTCTCCATACTTTTTCTGCCCATCATTCTGGTACAGGTTGATCTTAGTTTCATCTGTCCAAAGAATGCTGTTCCAGAACTGGACTGGCTTTTTTCGATATTGTTTGGCAAAGTCTAATCTGGCCTTTCTATTCTTGAGCTTATGAATGGTTTGCACCTTGTGGTGAACCCTCTGCTCTCGTGAAGTCTTCTCTTTATGGTAGACTTGGATAATGAAATGCCTACCTCCTGGAGAGTGTTCTTCACTTGGCTGGATGTTGTGAAGGGGTTTTTCTTTACCATGGAAAGGATTCTACGATCATCCACCACTGTTTTCTTCCGTGGACGTCCAGGCCTTTTTGTGTTGCAGAGCTCACCAGTGCGTTCTTTTTTTCTCAGAATGTACCAAACTGTTGATTTGGCCACTCCTAATGTTTCTGCTGTCTCTCTGATGGATTTTCTTTTTTTTTGCAGCCTAAGGATGCCCTGTTTCACTTGCATTGCGAGCTCCTTTGACCGCATGTTGTGGGTTCACAGCAACAGCTTCCAAATGCGAATGCCACACCTGGAATCAACTCCAGACCTTTTATCTGCTTAATTGATGATGAAATAACAAAGGAATAGCCCACACCTGTCCATGAAACAGCTTTTGAGTCAATTGTCCAATTACTTTTGGCCCCTTGAAAAAGACGGGGCTACATATTAAAAAGATGTAATTCCTAAACCCTTCCTCCAATTTGGTTGTGAATACCCTCAAATTAAAACGGATAGACTGCACTTTAAGCCAATATTCATTATTTAACTGTAACTTGAATTTATTTTGTTACACAGCCGAAATAACAAACCTTGTATCAGTGTCCAATTATTTCCGGACCCAACTGTATATATTATTCTGTACATGCATACAGTGGTGTGAAAAGAAAGTACATCCTCTTTGAATTCTATGGTTTAACATATGAGGACATAATAACAATCATCTTTTCCTTAGCAGGTCTTAAAATTAGGTAAATACAACCTCAGATGAACAACAACACATGACATATTACACCGTGTCATGATTTATTTAACAAAAATTAAGCCAAAATGGGAAGCCATGTGTGAAAAACTAAGTATACCCTATGATTCAATAGATTGTAGAACCACCTTTAGCAGCAATAACTTGAAGTAATTGTTTTCTGTATGACTTTATCAGTCGCTCACATCGTTGTGGAGGAAGTTTGGCCCACTCTTCTTTACAACGTTGCTTCAGTTCATTGAGGTTTGTGGGCATTTGTTTATGCACTGCTCTCTTAAGGTCCAGCCATAGCATTTCAATCGGATTGAGGTCTGGACTTTGACTGGGCCATTGCAACACCTTGATTAATTTCTTTTTCAGCCATTCTGTTGTACATTTGCTGGTGTGCTTGTGATCATTGTCCTGTTGCATGACCCAATTTCGGCCAAGTTTTAGCTGTCGGACAGATGGCCTCACAGTTGATTCTAGAATACTTTGGTATACAGAGGAGTTCATGGTCGACTCAATAACTGCAAGGTTCCCAGGTCCTGTGGCTGTAAAACAAGCCCAAATCATCACCCCTCCACCACCGTGCTTGACAATTGGTATGAGGTGTTTGTGCTGATATGCGGTATTTGGTTTTCGCCAAACGTGGCGCTGTGCATTATGGCCAAACATCTCCACTTTGGTCTCGTCTGTTCAAAGGACATTGTTCCAGAAGTCTTGTAGTTTGTTCAGATGCAACTTTGCAAACCAAAGCCGTGGTGCCATGTTCTTTTTAGAGAGAAGAGGCTTTCTCCTGGCAATCCTTCCAAACAAACCATACTTGTTCAGTCTTTTTCTAATTGTACTGTCATGAACTTTAACATTTAACATGCTAACTGAGGCCTGTAGAGTCTGAGATGTAACTCTTGGGTATTTTGCAATTTCTCTGAGCATTGCACGGTCTGACCTTGGGGTGAATTTGCTGGGATGTTCACTCCTGGGAAGATTGGCAACTGTCTTAAAAGTTTACCACTTTTGAATAATCTTTCTCACGGTAGAATGATGGACTTTAAATTGTTTGGAAATGGCCGCATAACCCTTCCCAGATTGAAGGCAGCAACAATTGTTTTTCTAAGATCATTGCTGATGTCTTTCCTCCTTGGCATTGTGTTAACACACACCTGAATGCTCCAGGCCAGCAAACTGCTAAAACTTCGGCTTTTATAGAGGTGGTCACACTTGCTGATGATCAATTAATCAAGGGCATTTGATTAGCAGCACCTGCCTGCTACTTAGCATCTTAATTCCTATGGAAGCAGTAAGGGTATACTTAGTTTTTCACACATAGTTCCCCATTTTGGCTTTATTTTTGTTAAATAAATCATGATACGGTGTAATATGTCATGTGTTGTTGTTCATCTGAGGTTGTATTTACCTCATTTTAAGACCTGCTAAGAAACAGATGATTGTTATTATGTCCTGATATGTACAACCATAGAATTGTCACGCTTGTGCTCCTACACACAAGCGCAGAGAAAGGGAAGGGACCCGATAGCGAGGTGGGGAAGTCGCAGGAGTACCGATATAGGAGAAGTTGCAGCGCAGCTGGGGGATCGGCGCACATAGTCACGTGAGCGCGCCGCGCGCAGGAGAATGCGCAACGCGTCCGGAGGTGCGGAGCCAAGCTCAGAGACACGACTAGCCCAGATGCATGTGCGCGCAAGCTCTGGCAGCAGAGCGGGAATGCGCGCGTTCTCAGGCACCAACGCGGGGGGTGAGGGTAAGCCACAAGTGAGGAGCAGGGGAGGATAGATTCCAGAGCACAAGGTCACAAGGGATTAGCTTCTTGGAGGACATCCAGCCACCTTAAAGGAATAGTGCCAGAAACAGCAGAATGCAGCAAAACTAAATACAACGTAAGGGTTCTTAGTTTAATCCTTTGGCCAAAGGACTATAAGCCTGCTACCACGTCAAGGTAAACCCTACTCAGCAGGTCCTACACTACCCGCACAGTAACTAACCTCAGAAGTAGAATGAGTGACTGTCCCAGTCTTCCAGGAATCCAAAGACGGTAAGTAAAAGTCACAAGGAAATCCAGGCAGGAACAGCATGTGAGGGCAGGCACGCGAAGCATAGAGTACTGACAGTATTTAAAGGCAGCAGCAGCTGTAAGCAATGAGTAAGTCAGAGAGAGGCTTACTTCCTGTCAGGAGGAAGAGTGCAGGATTTGCCAGGAATCGTTTGCTTCAGAATACTTAAAGACACGGGATCTTGACTCGCAGCTAGAGGGTCGGCACCCGCCACACAGAGAGTCTTGACTCGCAGCTAGAGGGCGGCGCACGCCATACAGAGAGACATCAGAGAATCTTGACTCGCCGCTAGAGGGCAGCGATCAGAAGTTCAACAGGTAAGGAGGGAACACACCGCAGTGGGCATGTTCTGCGCATCGTCACAGTACTCCCCTCTTCAGGATTGAACTCCGAGCGATCCATACCAGACTAGGGGGCAACGATGCATAGGAAGATAGGAACACAGGCCTCTGCGTTTAGAGTAGCAGCAGGCCTCTGGGAACATTGGCTCGCAGCTAGAGGGCACCGCACACCGTCACGTGTACGTGTACGCGCCGCACGTGAGAGAATGCGCGACGCGGCCAGGGGTGGGCTGGCCTCCATGGTACGAGCAGAGGAACCACGGTTGCGTGCATGCTCTGTAAGGAGAGCGGGAACTGAGATGCGGCAGGTAAGGAGGGAAAACGCTGCAGGGGGCTAATTCCCCGATTCCTTACAAGAATTCAGTGGGTGTACTTTCTTTTTCACACCACTGTATAATACCTTGTTTATAAATCAATCATTTTTATTTACTACACTATGAGGGTCCTGCGCTTTCTTTTTTGTTTCTCTATCTAGCTGGTGTTATCCTGACCCCAGCCTTTCCAGTACAGCAGCAGACCCTCCATTCTGAAGAGAAGTTTTACTAATTTATCATTACACTTTGCATTTGGGGTGTTTTTTGTTAAATTCATTTTTTTCACACACGCTTTAGGATACATGTTGCACTTTATTGGTAACTGCAGTTATCTATCTGTGGCTCTATATATCAATAATTTAAATATTTAATCAGTACTTTTGATATATTATCACTTAAGAATATTATCACATATATTGATGCGCTTGGACATATTTTGTTCTACATACTCATAGGAACTGTGCAGCACAGTACAAATCATTTTTTCAATTCGGTTGTTTTCAAATGTTCTCGGTTATATTACGATAACAAGTCCAAAACGCTGTTCAAAACTCCCTGGGAAGAGCGGGCCTCATAGCAGTTTATCTAAAGTTGGAAATTTTGCATTGATTTTGACGGTACCGAACTAAGCTGGCACGTTTTGCACACCATTTTTTGGTCACATTTTTCAGCAGGAATTTTTTCAGTCAGTATGCAACAACTTCCCGAAACTTGAGTAGGGGCATGTTGACTTTGACTTTTTGTTTTTTGAATTCAGCATCAATGTGCAGAAACATCACAAAACCTGAGTAGGGGCTCATTGATGCTGAATTCTCTTTTGCACCTGCTTTTGCTTCGCCACTTGATTATTTTTTTGTGCTTGGTTTATTAATATGCATTGAGTTTAAGAGAAAAGCTTAGAAAAATACAACAAAAAAACAAAAAAATAAAAACGAAATAAAAAAATCGGTTTTGTGTGCATGCTATTTTGTTTTGTTTTTTAATTTTTTTAATTCAACATCAATGTGCAGAAACATCGGAAACTTGATTATGGGTTCATTGGTGTTGAATTTGCATCCTGCACTCGCTTCGTCACTGCCAATTGTTTTTTTATCAATAAGTACGCATTTTTAGTATCTATTTCTGTTGATTCATTACTTTCGCTTACTTCAACATTCTTTAGTTTTTGTTAAGTTGGAGAAAAAATATTTGAATAATACAACTAAAAAACACAAATAAACAAAAAATAAAGTATTAGTTTTGCTCGCTGTTATGATTACTTGTTTCGTTGTTGTCATTGAATGTCATGTGTTAAAACTCAAACAAAAAATCAGGAAAAACTTTTTTTCCATATTTTTGTCCATTATTTTGTATTTTTTGCTTTATTTTCAATTATTTTAGATGTATTCCTAATATTTTTAGATAATTAAAAATTACAGAAACACGAAAAGTATAAATTCCATAAATAATAAAAGTTAAAAACATTTTTTTTTCCAGGTCCCTAGCTATTCAGTCTCGAAATTTAGCTGAGCTGAATTTCGAGTGTTCGGGAAAACGTCCGTCAGGCGACCATCTACATTTCCGTGTCATTTATATTGTACTTGTTTATTTAAGTATTGATCATCAGCTGTACTCTTTTTCACTTTCCACTGGAGTGTGAATAGCCATGTGGCGCTATTTCCACTCAAGTCTGAATATCCCTTTTGACATTGAAATGTATTTTTTTACGCTATGGGGCGTGCGCTTTCTCTTTTTTCTCCATATATATATACATACATTTAAATCCACAGAGTCTGTGCCATAGTGCAGGGGCGCGCAAACGTTTTTGCTGCACCCCCCCACCTTACCTTCTGTTGGCCGCCGCCCCCCTCCTTACCTCGCGCGGCATCATTTTTGTGACATCACATGACCGCGGCGTCATTTGACTTCGTTACCATAGCACCCGTGACGTCATTTGACGCTGCGTTGTCATGGTCACGCGTGCATAAAACAGCTGAATCCCGGTAAGTAAAGGTTGCAGAAGCCTTCCGCGGTCCCCCAGCATTTCATTTAAATGCCTTGGGGAACAGCACGGGACCTCTGCAACCGCCCATGCCCCACCCCCCCCCCCCCAGTTTGCGCACCGCTGCCAAAGTGCACCGATCAGCACTATCGCAGTCCAATGAATAACCCCCATACCCTTTCCAAACATAACAAGAGTCACTTGGTGGGTGCCATTCTCACAATTTTTTAGCACAAATGATCTCACAGACATTAACAGTGGGACTTTTGGGATCTACATTCACTGCTGGTTTCCACCCTGTATCTATAACAGCAGAGCAAAACAATGTCTGGAACACGTGACCCCGCCCCCAGCACTGCAGGGGAGGTGACATCAGGTCACTTTTTCCGCAGATTGCTCATTGAGAAGTCACTGAGGACACGTCACTGAACACACGTCACTGAACACGAAGCACATAATCGCCATCTCTGATGAGGGCAAAAATCCCAGGAAACAGACAAGGGGAAAAAATA